>NW_028122238.1:0-63711 GCF_965194805.1 Balaenoptera borealis
CAGAAAGGTGGGAGGGACGGGCTGTGACCCACACCCAGCTGGCAGAGCTTTCTGGAAGTCTGCCTGGAAAGGGGGGCATTCCCAGGATACAGGGACATTGAGATATCCAGACAGAAAGTGCAGCCTCCTTCTACGGTGAAGAAAAAGTTTTATGTGAGTGGAAATAAAAGATCATTTAAACATTTTACTCTTTGAGATCTCTGGATGAATAGCTAGAAATCTTATTAGCCAAAATGGATCAAGGCCACTTAAAATCTTTGTGATTTTCTTTTGTACTTTTATGGCCATCTTTTCACATAAATACGTTTCTATGATATATTTTAAATATTTTTATAATTTCAATTTTTAATATTGATTGAGCATTGCATCATATGATGCTCCAAACTATTTCACCAGTACCCAAGTAGTGAAAATTTAGTGCCCTTACCGTATTTCCTGTTACAAACAACAGTATACTTAACACCCTTGCTCATATATACATATATACCTTTGAAGTGTTTCTTTATATAATTTCTTGAAAATGTTCTTTATAAACAAGGAAATATGTAATGTTTTATATTTACACAACATTGGAAATAATATTACTAATTTATATTCCTAACATCCTTGTAAGAAAGTGCCTGTTTCTCCACACATTAGAAATAATGTGACTCTTTGCTTTTCCTATAGGCAGCAAATCATCTCTCCTCATTGTTTCGATTATCACTTGTTTTTGCTGCTTTTCTGGAATTCCGTCATAATGTCGATGGAAAATACACAATTAACAATCTATAATAGGAATAGAAAAGAGTTTTATTTGAGCCAAACTGCAGACTGTAGCCCAGAAGCCAGCTTCTCAGATAGCTCTGAGGAACTGCTCCAGAGAAGCATGGTTTTTAGCAGTTTTATATCTTGTCAGAACAAAGAACATTAAACAAGTCAGGGACACATTTCTCCAATGTTTCAAAAAAACAGACCAGCACATACGCGTACAGCACAGCACGTGCAGTATGGCCTTGGCAGCTAGGAAGGGAGTCTTATCCTCAAAGGAGTACCAGCATTAGCATCCCAGAAAGAGGGGCGTTTCATCTTGACTTTTAACATGGACATTCTTTACTTCTGGTCAGTGTGCCCTTTTCTTTAGTAATTAAAGCAGATGTACAATGTATGCTTGAAAGGCCACAAAGAGGCCGTTTTAGTTAGCACAAAATTCAAGTTAACTCACGTATAAGCTAGAGTGACTTCCCCATACCTCAATATGTGAACATTTCTTTTATCACTATGGATGTGACATAATTAATTCTCACAACCTTGTGTTACAGAGTGTTTCTGATATTCCCTACTAACACTGTGGATGGCATCTGAAAGTGTCTGTATACTGCTAAAGGACACATTCCTCATGGCTATTTGCTATTGAGCTGACTGTGTCCTCTTCGAGTCTAGAAAACTGTCTTGGGGGAGTTCTAGTATTATGATAACAGAATCTGTTTGGTGGATGAGTGTGTGTGTGTGTGGTGTGCACGCGTGCGCGTGAGCGCGCGTGCACGCACTGACAGCCACATTTCCTTCTGCTTCCTTCTGTGCCTTCATGGCGTTGCTTGCCATTTGGTCTCCCTTCCTAAATTCAGACCCAGAAGTGAAGCTAGGGAATTACCAGGATGGCCGTCTTTATAACCAAATCCTAATCACCACCCTTAACTGCATCCTGAATGTAAACCTCTAAAAGGGAAATTGTTGGTACAAAGGGTGTGCAACTATATGGCCCTTTGAGAAGTCCTGCCATACTGACACCCAGAAAGATAGTTCCAGTGTAATCTCCCCAAAGTGGAGTCACGTGAGAAAGGCCACAGTGGAGTGAACGAAGTCGTAAGGCTGATACTGTGTCACACAGGCCAGGCCCTGGATTCTATCGTAGACCCACCCTCAAGTCACCACCACAGTGGGAAGATGTGGACGTGATCACACATAAATTAAACTCTGCACACAAGCACAACCTGCAGTAATATTTGTGGGGGAAAAGCATTGCTTGGAGGAGCAGAGGACATAGAGTCAGCGGGTCTGGGATACAGCCCCCATTTATATAAATTAACATTTATGTAAAACACGTGACATGTAAAACACGTGCATCTAGACCTTTGTATGGAAAAGATTGGTTGTTACTGTGGTGAAGCAAGACCAGGCCAGTATCATATTTCTAACAGCCTTCTTGCAATATAATTTACAATGTACAAAGTCCACACATCTTAAGAGTACAGTTTGATGATTTTTAGTAACTGTGTAGAGTTATACAACCATTATCATAATCAAGTTTTAGATGTTCCATCACCCCAAAAAGTCCCATTGTGCTTGAATGCAGTTAATGCCCACATTCACCCCTAACCCCAGGAACCCAGGGACTCACCTATTCTGGACATTTCATACAATGATTCCACTTATTTCTTCTGATATTTGGTTTCTTTCACTTGACATACTGTTTTCAGGGTCCATCCATATTGTAGCGTGTATCAGTACTTCATTTCTTTTTTATTGCCAAACAATATACCACATTTTATTTATTCATTAATTTGTAGACATTTGGGTTGTGTCCACTTTTGGCTATTATGAATAACGATGCTACGTACATTCACGTACAAGTTTTTATGTAGACAGACGTTGTCATTTCTCTTGGCTGTGTACCTAGCAGTGGAACTGCTGGGTCGTATGGTAACTCTCTGTTTAACTGTTTGAGGAGCTGCCAGACTGTTTTCCTGACCTTGATAATCTTGAAGAATACAGGCATAGTCTCTTATTTTTCTTGTGATTAGCCTGTGGTTGTGGGTTTTGAGAAAGAATACCACAGAGTTGAAGTGCCCTTCTCATCACATCATATCTGCGAGGACATGGTACTCACATGACATCACTGAGTCACTGGAGATGTTGACCTTCATCAGTGGGTTAAGGTGCTGTTTGCCCAGTTTCTCCAGTGTACAGTAACTGTTTTCCATTTGCCTCCTCTGTTCTGCAGAAGTGAGTCACTAAGTCTGCCCTACCCTCAGAGGTGGAAGGCAGATTTCAGGTTCCCTTCACAGAAGCAGGGTATCAACATATATTATTTAGAATTATTCAATAAAAACAATTTGTCTCCTCTCATTCATTATTAATTCAAATATATATATATATATATAATTATCTGTTTATATCAATGTGGCTTCATTTTTTTAAGTCTGTATTTTATTTCATTTAGTATCATTCTATTCTTTTATTTTCCACCCTAGAATCTTTCATTTTTTACCAGAAACCTTTATTACCTGCCTTTATGTGTCATTTGACTAACGGGAACCTCCAGTGAGAGCAGCCCCCTCCCACCCTACTGTTCTCTGGCCCCAGACAATCAGGAATTGCAGCCCCTGGGCTTCAGCCTTTGCCTCCAAGTGTGGGAAAGTCATTCAGGCTGAGTCAGTAAGAGTCTTTCTGGGATGTTCAGAATTTGTGTGATACTTGTCTCTTGTTTGTTTGCTTGCTTTTTAAAAAAGTTTATTTGGCCGTACTGTGCAGCATGTGGGATCTTAGTTCCCCAACCAGGGATCGAACCCAGGCCCCCTGCATTGGGAGCACGGAGTCTTAACCACTGGGACTGCCAGGGTAGTCCCTGCTTGCTTGCTTTTAATCATGGATGGACATGGACATGCATCTAGAGCTACCAGTGGGCATACCTCTCCTCTCTTGCAGCAAATTACAAAAAATTATGGTGACCAAGTAAGCTAACAGGGCGGTGCTCTTTCTTTTTCCTCAAAAGAGTTGAATGTTGAGTTTTTTTTTTTTTTTCACTTTCAAGTACTTGTGTTTGACAAATAAAACCCACCATGTTAACTTGGCACAATGAAAAGTACATCCCAGTTCAATGCCCAGTAGAATGGAATTGGTCCTGATTCCATTCTTGACACTTCATTAAACTTTCTCTTTAATCATGTGCATTGATTATCCATATTCTAAGGAGCATTAAGTGTGTGTGTGTGTGTGTGTGTGTGGTCTAGCAAAAAGCAAAGGTAAAGGAAATTCTAGATACATGGAGAGGAAATCATTCTATTCCATCAGAACAATGCTAAGTGTGTTTAGAACTTAATGAAAATGGTCTTTGTAACCACCAGAACATAAGATAGGCAGCAGACATACAAAATTATGCTCAATTCTACTAGTGAGGCTGATTCTTGTCAGTTCATATTTTAGAAAAAGTCTGTGTGGTAAAATGTACATATAACAAAAGCCTAGGCAGATTTAATAATATAAAAATATTAACACAGTTAAAACTTGTTGATACAGGAAGTGCTACGGTCTGAATGTTCAACATATGGTCAAAATTCATATGTTGAAATCCTAAGCCCTAAAGTGATGAGATGGGGCCTTTGGGGTGATTAGGTCATGAGGCCAGAGCTCTCATGAATGGGCTTAGTGCTGTTATAAAAGAGACTTCATAGAGCTTCTTCCACCACATGGAGATACAGTGAGAAATCTGTGACCTGGAAGAGGGCCCTTTCCTGACCATGTTTATACCTTGATCTTGGACTTCCAGCTTCCAGAACTATGAGAAACACATTTCTGTTGTTTATAAGCCATGCAGTTTATGGTATTTTTGTTATAGCAGCCCGAATGGACTAAGACAGGAAGTAATGCCTCATACAAGAAATAAAATATTTTCTGTTAAAAATGACAAACCAGAGATTAAGTTAGTTATTTACAAGCAAGGAAATCACAAAAAAGAACAAGCAAGGGGATGCCAAAATGAACAGAAACCCATTATTTGGCCACAACTCACTTTTTGTTTAGTGGCTTAAAACAACAGAAATCTAGGGAATTCCCTGGTGGTCCAGTGGATAGGACTCCGTGCTTTTGCTGCCAAGGGCCCGGGTTTGATCCCTGGTCAGGGAACTAAGATACCACAAGCAGCGTGACCAAAAAGCAATAAAAACAACAACAACAACAACAACAACAAAAATCTATCATCGTACAGTTCTGGAGTTCAGAAGTCCAAAATGGGTATTACTGGGGCTAAAATTAAGATATCAGCTGGACTGCATCCCTTCTGGAGGGTCTAGGGGAGGATGAATTTCCTTGCCTATTCCAGCTTCTAGTGCCTGACTGCATTCCTAGGCCTGTGGCCCTTCCTGGCTTATGGCTTGAGGCTTGTGGCCTCTATCTTCAAAGCCAGCACAGTAGCATCTTCCAATCTTTTTCTCACTACTACCCCTGTATCTGTTGTCACATCTCTTTCTCTGACTCTTCTGCCTCCCTCTTTCCCTTGAAAGGACTCTTTTTTAAAAATTGTGGTAAAATATACATGACAGAATTCACTGTTTTAACCAACTTCAAGTATACAGTTCAGTAGCATTACTTACATTCACAATGTTGTGTGACCATCACCACTATCTATTTCCAGAACTTTTTCATCATCTCAAATAGAAACTCTGTGCCCAGTAAACAATAACTCTCCATTCCCCTCTTCCCCGGTCCTTGGTAACCTCTATTATACTTTCTGTCTCTATGAATTTACCTATCCTCGGTACCTCACATAAGTTGAATCATACAATATTTGTCTTTTTGTGTCTGGATTATTTCACATAGCAGAATGTTTTCAAGGTTCATCCATGTTGTAGCACGTATCAGAATTTCCTTCTGATTTAAGGCTGAATAATATTCCCTTGTATGTGTATATCACATTTTAAAAAATCCATTCATCTTGTTGATGGACACTTGGGTTGCTTCCACCTTTTGGCTATTGTGAATAGTGCTGCTATGAACATTGGTGTGTAAGTATCTGTTTGAGTCCCTGCTTTCAGTTCTCTTGGGGATATGCCTAGAGGTGGAATTGCTAGATAATATGGTAATTCTGTGTTTATTTTTTTTGAGGAACCAACATACTGCTTTCTGCACAGACTGCACCATTTTACATTCCCACCAACAGTGCACAAGTGTTGTAGTTCCTGCATAGTCTTGCCAACACTTCTTACTTTCCTTTGTTTGTTTGTTTGGTTTTTTTTGATAATAGCCATACCATTGGGTGTGAAGTGGTTTCTCATTGTGGTTTTGATTTGCATTTCCCTGCTGACTAGTGATGTTGAGCATCTTTTCATGTGCTTATTGGCCATTTGTATATCTTTTCTGGAGAAATTTGTATTCAAGTCCTTTGCCCATTTTTGCATTGTGTTGTTAGGTTTTTTTGTTCGTGAGTTATAAAAATTCTGTATATCCTGGATATTAATCCCTTATCAGATATATGATTTGCAAGTATCTTCTCCCATTCTGTGGATTGCCTTTTCACTCTCCTGATAGTGTGCTTTGATTCACTATCACTTTGATTCACACTAAAAGTTTTTAATTTTGATGAAGTCCAATTTATCTATGTTTTCTTTTGTTGCCTATGCTTTTGGTGTCATATCCAAGAAATCATTGCCAAATCCGGTGTCATGAAGGTTCCCCCCATGTCTTCTTCTAAGAGTTTTATAGTTTTAGCTCTTATGTTCAGGTCTTGGATCCATTTTGAGTTCATTTTAATATGTGGTATAAAGTAAGGGTGTAACTTCATTTTTATGCATATGGATATCCACTTTCCCCTGCACCGTTTGTTGAAAAGACTTTTCTTTCCCCCATTGAATAGGGTTGTCAGTGAAGCTCTTTAATTGAGTTAATGTATTGAATCATTATGTTGTACACCTGAAACTAATATTATGTTATATATCAATTTTTATCTGCTTAAAATCCATAAAACAAGAAAATATGCCTTAGTTGATGAATAGGATTCAGTTGCAAGATTATTAAACTTTACTAAAGACACATGAAAACTGTAAAACTATCAAAACCGTAAAAATGTCAACTTGCTCATATTTATACAAAATCTAACATTTATTGAGCTCTTACTGTGTGCGTAGCATTATTCAAAGGGATTTCATCTGTTAACTCAAATAAATCTCAAAGCAACAGCCCATCAGGAACAAGACAAGGATGCCTGTTTTTGCCACTTCTATTCAATCTAGTATTGGAACTTCACTGCATGGTAGGCATCAAACTAATGGTACACAAGGCAAAAGCTTCACTGACAACGCCATCTATAGTATTCCCTGACCTGATGTTTTCTACTCAATTTATGTGTTTATTTTCTTCAAAGCACTCATCCCCATACAAAATTGCCCTGCTTATTGACTTGCCTGCTTATTGCCAGTTTTCTCAAACTAGAGTGAAACAGGAATCTTGCCATGAACCACACTTGGGAAAATTCTGACCAAACAGCTGACATTTGTGTAGCATTAATTTAATGCCTACCATGCAGAGTTCTATGATTTCTGGGATGTCATTGTTAATATAGTTACTCGAAAATGCATTGGTCCTTCCCTCCCAGCTCTGAGCACAGATTGCTTTCCCACATGGATCATACTTAAACTCCACAATAGTCCTGGGTAGTCAGGGGGATTGGGTATCGTTATCCTGTTGTATAGAAGACGATGGAGGAAAGGTTAGTGAGTTACCTAAAGTGTCCCAATGATGGGGCCCGATCTCTTCACTCTTGCTCCAGGAACGTGTCTAGCAGATTCATCATCACACTTGGTTCTCCTCTATCAGCTCCTGTTTCTGGGGCTCAGAGTCCACACCCTTCTCTGATGTTCCACTAGAAGGGAGAGTAAGGGATAAGACAGCACATGGAATAGAGAAGAAAGTGAGAGGAAGGGAAAGCACATGAAATACAAGAGACAGGAGTGAGGATGTGCTTGCCTGTCCCCTCTCAGTTCACTGGAAGCTGTGTGGTGATACTTTGCCTCTTCCCCAGCTCCATCACACGGCGCTCACGCCACACAGCTGTGAAACCGTACATTTTACAAAGAGTAGGAAATGTCTTTAAATGGTTTGTTTACTCTGATACCAGTTCTGTTTGGAAAATTCATATGTATTCAAAGCAGTTCCATCTGCTGTTGACCCCAAGTCTACATCATTTTTATTCAGTCATCTCTTCGCTCATAAGTGTAGGTTGACTTGTCTACACGGTAGTGGGGCCCCTCCCCAAGAGCTGGGTGTTCACCCTCCATTAGCCTAACCCGTACAGGCTTCTCAGACTTTCTCACACCCCCTGTCTGTCATCCTCTGTCCACGACACTGGACACAGCTGTTTAGATCCCGCTCCTATGCCCCATCCTCTCTGTCACCTCCCTCCTGCCCTGCGCTGCCCTTCACCCACCCACCGCCCACTGCCATGGTGCTGCTGCCACCTGGTGTTTCATCGTGTGCAGTCCTCAGAGTATATGTTTCTATGGTCTTCTTTTACACCTACAGTTCTTCTCAGATAGAATTAAGAATCATTCAACACAGACGTTCACAGGCTGCCTTTGAAGGGAGGGTATTGCTTTTTTTTTTTTGCTTCTAACTGACCCATTTTTGTAGAGAAGTTTGATGATGGCGGTACGTTGGTGCCACCTGTTGACAGAAGCGTGAACTGCAGCTTGAGCATCGCGGAGCAGGAAGGTGGGAGGGAGGGGCTGTGGCCCACATCCACCCGTCAGGGCTTTCTGAAAGCCTAGGGTGGGGTGGGGTGGGGTTCGCCATGGTACAGGGATGTTGATGACCTCCAGACAGAAAGTGCAGCCTCCTTCTAAGTGGAAGAGAAAGCTCTACGTGAGTAGAGGTAAAATATTTTAATTTTTATTTTACTGGTCCATAAATTGACTGAAAAATTATTGAAACAATAAAAAATAGTGATATAGCCCCAGTTATAATTAGAAATTTAGACTATGACAAAAGCAGCATTACAAATCAGGGGAGATGTGATGGAGGATTAAGAAGTGGTATTGAGATAGCTAGATAACCATAAGATTAAAAAGGTAAAAAGGGATCCCTTTCTCTGTCACACAGCAGGATAGATTCCAAATGGTACTGAATGAAGTATAAAAGAAATATCCATACAAGTGTTGTATTAGAACATATAGGTGAATTCTATAATCTGGAAGCAGAGGAAACTTTCCTAAGTATAAATCAATATGCAGGAGCATTAAGGAAGAAGATTGACATATTTGACAACATAAAAATAACAATGACAACTCTGCATGGCAAAAACACACTAGCCAATAAAGACACTGGGAAAAATCATTTGCGGCTAACGTCTTTGAAAAAGCATTCATATCCCTCCAATATAAACGCTTGTCAATATAGAGGCATGAAAAAACAAAGTCCTATTGAAGTTAACAGAAAAAATATATATAAATTGTCTTTAGACGTATGAAAAAAGTCTCCAGCTTTCTTTAATTAAGAGAGATGCAGTTAGCACTACACTAAGGTACTGTTTCTTAAGTATTAGATTAGCAAAGATCCAGATTTTTGTCAACACAGTCAGTTGGTGAGGATGTGGAAAAACATGTCCTTTCACACCCTGCTCACAGGGATGCAAAATGGTATGATCACTGTAGTAGGCTTGATGGTCTCCATAAAGATAGTAGGTCCTAGCCCCTGGAACCTGTTAAATATTACCTTATATGGAAAAAGGGTGTTTGTAGATGTGATTAGATTAAGGATCTTAAAATGGGGAGATTATCCTAGATTTTCCAAATGGGCCCTAAATGCAAACCCAAGTGTCCTTATAAGAGAGGAGCAGAGGGAGAGTTGACACAGACAGAAGAGAAGGCAATGTGGCCAAGAACGCAGATGCTGGAGTGATAGAGCCACAAGCCAAGGAATGTTGGCAGCCAACAAAAGCTGGAAGAGGCAAGGAGGCTCCCCTATAGTCTCCGAAAGGAGTTAAGTTGGCTAACGCCTTGATTTTGGCCCATTGAAACTACTTTTGGACTTGTAGCCTCCAAAACTATGAAAGAATATGTCTGTTGTTTAATGACACCAAGTTTATTGTTATTTATTTACTTATTCATTTATTTTTGGCCATGCCGCATGCACGCACACAGCTTGCAGAATCTTAGTTCCCCTACCAAGGATTGAACCTGGGGCAACAGCAGTGAAAGCGCCGAACCCTAGCCACTGGACCGCCAGGGAACTCCCTGTGGTAATTTATTATAGTGGTCATTGGAAACTAATACAATTATTGTGGGGAATTTTATAATATGTAGCAATTTTTTATATGCCTTTACTTTTTGACTCACGAATCTTATTTCCAGGGATATCCTAAGGATATATTGGCAATGACACAAACGGTTTTAGATATAAATATAATAAAAATATAGATACAGATATTCATTCTGGCACTATGTGAATAGCAAAAGAATGAGAACAACCTAAATATTCATCGGTTGTGTGATGGAGGAATAAAGCATCAAACAATCACACAAAGGCGTACAGTACGTAAGGTGTAAAGAATGATGAAAATTTCCACATAGGGCTGTGGAGAGATCTCCAGAATATAATGTTTAGTGAAAAAGTCAATGTACATGAAGGTTTAAATGGCGTGGTACTATTTACTTATATTAAAAGTAGAAGGAAAGGACTTCTATTTTGGAGACCAGAAGGAGTAGATACACTTCTCCCTATTACTCCTGCAAGGTGCAGCTAAAATCTCTGGATATTATATGTAAAACAAATATAGGACTCTGAAAGGTGGAGAGAACAAAGGCAGACTGGCTTGGGACTTTGGGACCCAAGGTATGACATGCAGTGAATTCCCTTGGCTTTATTTTTGCCTCATATATCCCAGACGGGGTGCTGGAAGAGCAAGTGACCAAAAATGCCAACAGGAAAAGACAAGAAGAGCTCCAAGAAAAGCCTGCTGTATCTAGACACAGGACCAGAAAAAGGGGGAACCTAGCAAGAAAGAAAGCTTTTAGACAACAACTGCCCTAACATCACAGAGTGAAACAGCTGCGCCCTCACCATGGCAGCAAAGACGGAGTGGGAAATGTGGACTCCATGCCCACTTGATTGTAAACAGGTACCCCTCTCCACTCTTTGGGGTGGTATCAGAGAAGACCCCATGGGAAAGTGGGACTTTCATCCCCACCTGGTGGAGACGAACACCCACCTCACTGCCCTCCACAGTGTCGGGGGAGGCCACATGGAGAGCAGTAAGGAAGTGTCTTTCCCCACCTTCCAGGGTAGTGTCGGTGGAGGCCTGGTGGGGAGTGAAGTCCTACTTTAACCAAGCAGTACTAACAAGGCACCACTTCCCGTCCACTCCCATCCCTGCCCCATCCCCCATGTTAGTAAAGGCTAAGTGGGGAACCTGGATTTTTATCTTCTTTGCCATCTGTCTCTGTGCTTAGGAATGCATGCTTGGAGTCATTAACATCCATGGAGAGGATGCTGATACCTCACTAGCAAGTTTGTGGTGAGGACTAAATTCAGCCAACAATGTGAAGAACCTATTCATTGGCCCTGTTTTTAAAAAAGCTTCATAAATATTAGCTGTCCGTCCCCCACAAATCTGAGAACTCATGTAGCTCCTTTATCTGCCTCCCCTCAGCTAGGGCCCCTTAACCTGGATGCAGATCATAATCACCTTGGGAATCCTTCCCAAAACTCTCCCTCACCCAAAACTCTCTTGTTGGTGGAAATAGGACTTCTGTATCAAAGGCCATTCAAGTTATTCAGCTCTAATAACATGGGCATCAGAAAATGGATATGCTCATTTGGCACCAACGGTGTATGTCAGTATCTATTGCCCCTTCATTCCTCCAACACCAGCTATTACCATCCTATGTCTTTATTGTGAATCTGATTGATTGCTCATTTCCCCAGACCTGCCCTATAGGAAGGGTCATCTCAGATAGCTGGTCTGAAGAGGGAAGGTGTTTTGTTTTTGGTGAAAGGGGACATAGTATAGTGCCGGGCACACAGTTACGCCAGTAAAGCATGGCGATTGCTGGGTCTGTCTCTCCCTCTGCAGCTCCTCATGCCAGTGGCCTTGCTCACATCAGGTGTCTGAAGGACTCAGGTTCTGAGGATCTGTGTCCTGATGGCAGCTATAGCTTCTACTCCAGGTTCAAGGGCAGCAGTCCTCAGGAGACCCCAACGTTTCACATCTTTAGTTGGTTATGCTGCCTGACTCAAGTGAGTTCATAGATCTGATAAAAGCATGTTGTGGAATAGTTCCTATGAGGTTCACAAACTAGCCTAAAAGTAGAGAAGCTACTTTGATCTCATCATGGAAGAAGTTGTTTAGCAGGTGGAATTTCATTCCATCAGCAGCTACATGCTTTGCAGTAGCCCTCGAGGCCCATCTCAGAGAAGCCTTTTTTTTTTTTCTTTTTGGCTGAAAAACAATGAATTGTCCAGTTGAGGAAGGAACTTACTTGGTCTTAAACAAGCATTTGCAATAAATATACCAAATTGTTTTTACTGTACAAATAATAATCATCACTTCCCATGTATCTCTCAGATGAGTGTGGAAATATGCAGTTGTTAGCTCTTCTAGCAATTTGAGATTGTAATATAGATCGTTCTCTGCTGACCACGTTTTTTTTCCTATTATATAATGAAATATTTTAAAGAGGCAGAAAATTTCCAAGTGTTCGTTTATTTATTTATTTTTGGCGGCACCACGCGACACGCAGGATCTTAGTTCCCTGACTAGGGATCGAACCCATGCCCCCTGCAGTAGAGGCGCGGAGTCTTAACCACTGGAGTGCCAGGGAAGTCCAAGTGTTAGTTTAAAATCTCCGTTATTAGAACTTAATATTTAAAAAATAATTATTATCCTAGAGTTTATTATAATGATACTCGGCCTCATTCTCTAAAAGAACCAGTTACTCTTAAATATCATTATGATTATTTTTCTAGGATGTAATATTTTTATTTCTGTACTTCAGGTAGAAATGGACATCAGCTTTCCCTAAATATTTGGATATATTTCATTGCAAATGATTATTTCTATTTTGGTTGTCTGTAGTGTGGACCAATTTGATAATATAGAGTGTGGACCTGCTAATACTATGAGAGCATAATTGTGAGAATCTTTCAACTGATTAATTGCATCAGAGAATTATGAATATACAAATATATTTCAAATACTTTTTGAGGTATGGTTAACATACAATATACTGTACTTACTTAAAGTATATGCTTTAATGTTTTGATATATGTATGCACCTGTGAATCCAATACTACAGTCCAGATAATGAACATATCCATCAACTTAAAAAGCTTCCTAGTGCTCCTTTGTAATCTTCCCATCTAACTCTCTCTTGCCTCTCTCTCTACATCACCCTACCCCATTCTCAGATAACTAGTGATCTTCTGTCATTATAGATTCGTTTTCTTTTCCTATAATTTTATATGAATGGAATCATACAATGTATTTTTTTTGTCTGTCTTCTTTCCTTCAACCTAATTATTTCTGGATTTATCCATTTGTTGCATGTACAAATAGTTCCTTCTTTTTAATGTTGACTAATATTCCATTATATGGATATACCACAATTTGTTTTATCCATTTATCTGTTAATGGGTATTTGGGTGGTTTCCAATTTGGGGCTCTTGTAAATAAAGCTGTTACGAACCTTTGTATACTAGTCTTTGCATAGACATAGACTTTCTTCCTCTAGGATAAATACTTAGGAGTGCAATGGCTGGATCATGTGATAGATGTGAGGTTAACATTATAAGAAACCGCCAAATTGTTTTCCGAAGTGGTTGCACCATTTTTTCATTGCCAACAGCAGTGTTTGAGAGTTGCATCCTCCACAACCGTGCCAAGACTTTATATGGTCAGTCTTTTAAATTTTGGCCTTTCTCAGAGAGGTGCGGTGGTATCTCATAGTTTACATTTACATTTCCCTAATGACTTTGAATATTTGAGAAAAGATGATTAGCATCTTTTCATGTACTTATTTGACATTTGTCTATCTACTTTGCTGGAGCATCTATTCAAATATTTTGTCCATTTATTTGTTAGAGTATCTGTTTTCTTCTTATTTACCTTTGTGAAATTTTTATATTCTGGATACAAGACCTTTATCAGATACATGATTTGCAAATATTTTCTCCCAATGAGTGGCTTGTCTTTTAATTCTCTCAACAGTGTCTTTGGAATAGCAGAAATGTTTAACTTTGAGAAGTCCAATTTATTGGTTTGTTCACTTATGGATTGTAGTTTTGGTTTTGCATCTATGGAATCTTCCCCTGACCCAAGGTCACAAGGATTTTCTCCCGTGTTTTATTCTAGAAGTTTTACATTTTATAGTTAGGTCTGTGATCCATTTTGAGTTGACTTCTGTATATGGTGCAATACATGGATCAAAGTTTATATTTGTGCATGTGGCTATCCATTTGTCCCAGCCCCGTCTGTTGAAAAGACTATCTTTTCTCCACTGAATTGCCATTACGACTTTTGTCAAAAATCAGTTGTCTGAGTCCAGAAATGGACTGCTTATTCTATTCCATTGATCTACTTGTCTTCCTTGATGCCAGTAAGTACCACACTGTCTTGATTACTGAAGGTTCATAATGATTCTTGAAGTCAGGTAGTTTTGATCCTCTAGCTTTGTTCTTTTTCAGAGTTGTTTTTCATAGTCTAGGGCCTTTGCATTTCAACATGAATTTTAGAATCAGCCTGTCAATTTCTTTTTTGTTTGTTTGTTTCTGCACACCCTGTGGCATGCGGGATCTCAGTTGCCCCATCAGGGATCGAACCTGCGCTCTCGGTAGTGGAAGTGTGGAGTCTTAACCGCTGGACTGCCAGGGAAGTCCCGAGCCTGTCAATTTCTTAAAAAAACAATATCTGCTAGGATTTTTATTAGGATTGCACTGAATCTATAGATCAGTTAGAAGAGAATCTACATCTTTACAACATTGAGTCTTCTGACATATGAAGATGGTATGTTTCTCCATTTATTTAGATCTTCTTTAATTTCTGTCAGCAATGTTTTGTAGTGTTCAATGTATAGACCTTTCACATATATGCAGAGATTATTCCTAAGTATTTCATACTTTTTAGTGCTATCATGAATGATAGTATTTTTAAATTGCAATTTACATGTGTTTACTTTTCACTAAACTGTTCAGTGGCCAAATGTCAAAAAGTAGCCATTGAGGAATTTTTTGGTTGAAAGCTTAGGCTACTTACTCTAGGTTGAAAATGATTCTTTTTTTTTTTTTTAAAGATTTGATTGATTGATTGATTGCTATGTTGGGTCTTCGTTTCTGCGCTAGGGCTTTCTCCAGTTGTGGCAAGCGGGGGCCACTCTTCATCGCGGTGTGCGGGCCTCTCACTATCGCGGCCTCTCTTGTTGCGGAGCACAGGCTCCAGACGCGCAGGCTCAGTAGTTGTGGCTCATGGGCCTAGTTGCTCCGCGGCATGTGGGATCCTCCCAGACCAGGGCTCGAACCCGTGTCCCCTACATTAGCAGGCAGATTCTCAACCACTGCGCCACCAGGGAAGCCCTGAAAATGATTCTTGATGTATAACATGCATATGCTTATATTTCCATATCAGCTTTTAGAGGTTATTGGCAATGTACTGAAACTAGGGAGGAAAATGTCCCAGAGACAATTCTACAGTTCATCTCTCACTAGAATAGCTTAGTACCTTTCAACTCTATATGCATATGTGTGTTTAGAATTGAATCTGTTGAACTGTTGTATATTCCTTTCTCACCCACCCCCCAGCTATTCACCGCAATGAATTACTGGGATCTTGAGTGGGGAGAGGAGAAGAAGAGAGCATGTATGTATATGGGTATGTATGCATGTATGTGTACATTGCTAAAGCTGCCAGGGATCTTTATTGTCAGTAATACTTTAGGTTAATTACTGTGTGTTATGTCAGTCCTGCTCAGTTCCTAGCACATATTAGGAGCCAAACCAGGGTGGTGGTTGTTTGCTTTTCCCCAGCTTTCCTTGGCCAGCATCGTTACCATAGTGACTCCATGACTGCTGTGGGATTTGGTGCAGACTGGGCATCCATTTAGGGATCTTGCCTGAATCACTTGTTACTATGGTATTGGTCAAGTGTTGTTTTTCCAATTTTGTTATTCCTTCTAGATTTATTCATTGGCTTTCGACTGTGTGGCAGACCTTTTCCTTCTCCCTATGATTTATTTATTTATGCATTTATTCAAGTATTTATATCAGTATGAGTCATAGATTCCTATTTTGCTCAGAGGGTTTATTATTATTGTGTATTTTGATGCTCAAATTGTCCCAGAATTGGCCTGTCTTATCCCCTTCAACTTGGATTTTGTGTCCATTTGATGTCTCCTTAGGATTCTTTGAACATGTACTTTGCTCTCTGAGCCTGAGTATCTCCTAATCTGTAGAAAGGAAGTAATGATGCCCACAGAGCATTGCTTTGAGAATTTGAAGATAAAAAATAACAACCTACAGCATGTGGCATCTAGTAGGTCCTTAGCAATGTTAGTTCCCATTCCAAATTTGCAACCTTCATTCTGTTTAGTGTGATGCCTCTGACATTACCATGATAGCATGACCTCCAGAGAGAATACTTGGACATGTAACACAAGCAGGGATAAGTGCACATGTCCATGACGTGTGAGCCTCAGTGTCACTGCTGTGTGTGCAGAGGGGGCTGTGTGATGGAGCTGGGGAATAGGAAAAGCACCACTGCACAGCTTCCAGTGAACTGAGAGGGGGCAGGCAGAACATCCTCACCTCTTCCCCGGTGTTTCATGTGCCTTCCCGTCATCTCACTTTCCTCTCTATTCCATGTGCTGTCTTATCTCCTTACAGTGGAACATCAGAGAAGGGTGTGGACTCTGAGCCCCAGGAGCATGAGCTGATAGAGAAGAACCAAGTGTGTTGTCGAGTCTGCTAGACAGGTTCCTGGAGCAAGAGTGAGGAGATCGGGCCCCATCGTTGGGACACTTTAGGTAAGTCACTACCCTTTCACATGCCTCGTCTGTACAGCAGGCTAACAGTACACAATGCTCCTGACCACCCAGGAGCGTCATAGGGTTTGTGTATGTTGAGCTCAGTAGGAATTGCCAAGTAGTTTTCAAAGTGGTTTTTTCAGGCTATATTCCCTATCCTCACCAACACTTGATATTTTCCATCTTTCTCATTTTTATTGTTCAGGTGAGCATGCTGTAGTATCTCATTGTGGTTTTCATTGTAATTTCTCTGAAGTCTTAAGTGTCATGTATGTAAAAAAGGCCTCCTTGTTTTTTTTAACCTTCCAACTATTTGCTTAAGAAATTGCATCTTTTGTCCTGTGGAGTTTGCGTTCTTGATTCTGCTGATTGTATCCTTATTGTGTTGTTTATGTTCTTCTGCCTTCCTCCCCTATTTCTGTAACAGTGATGATTAGATTTAGAGGCTTGATCCAGTTCACATTTTTTGGCAAGAATGCTCCAGATGAGGTGTTGTACTACTTTTAGCCTTACACCAGGAGGCTCATTCTGTCTGGCTGTCTCTTCTGACACTAAATTGATCACTGGGTTCAGGTGTTGTCAACCTGATCTATCCATTATTAAATTTCCCCATCTGCTTTTTACCTCATTTTTTTTGCGGCCTCCCAAAATAGTTGCCTAGATCTGCTTGTCATCAAAGTTTGTAAAAAGGTGATGTTCTAATAATGTAATTTCTTTTGCATTTATTAGCCAGAATTCTACTGTAAAAGGAACCTCCCCCCATCAACAGTTAGGTTATGCGGAGGTATAGTTTGCACAGGAAGGGAAGGATGAATGTTTTTAATTCTTTTGCAGTATTTCTACTTTTTAAAAGAATGAGAGTCATTTCCCTGGGATCCTCCAAAGGTGAGCAGTGAGTTGGTTTTATTTGTGTTTTGCTTTTCTTTTAGAATGTTATCATGACTCATAGACATTTGTATATTTGTCCATTGTAGTCATTATTTAACTTGATGTCAAATTGTTCTATCTTTGGCCAGTGGGAGACCCTTCAAGCTGGTTTATGAGTCCTTTTGACGTGCTTTCTGGTATGAGAGTGCGGTCTAGACACATGTGGTACAATTCCTTCTTTGGAGCTGGAATCAGCCATTTCTCCAAAGGAGTCTGGTCTCTTTCAGTGGGATATGTGTTTAGAGGATTCAGTCTGGGGACTAGAGTCATTCATTGCTACTTGATTGGTCAGAGATGTTACGTCCTGAGAAACCCATTGTAACTTGAAAATGCATTTAATACACCAAACCTACCAAATCTACCAAATCTAACCTACATTAAACATGCTCAGAGCACTTATATTAGCCTACAGTTGGGCAAAATCATCAAACACAAAGCCTATTTTATAATAAAGTGTTGAGTATCTCAAGTAATTTATTGAATACTGAACTGGAGGTGAAAAGCAAAATGGTTGTATGGGTACAGGATGGTTGGAAGGGTATCGGTTGTTTACCCTAGTGATCTTGTGACTGACCAGGAGCTGTGGCTCGATGCTGCCGCCCAGCATTACAAGAGAGTATCATATCGCATATCACTAGCCTGGGGAAAGATCAAAATTCAAAATTTGAAATATGGTTTCTACTGAATACACATGATGCTGTCTCACATCCTTTGGTTTCAACTTGAAGGACTCCCTTTAGCATTTCTTATAAGGTAGGTCTAATTATGATGAACTCCCTCAGCTTTTGTATATCTGGGAAGGTCTTTATTTCTCCTTCATTTTTGAAGGAAAGTTTTTTCAGATAAAGTATTCTTGTTTGGGATTTTTTTTTTTCTTTCAGCACTTTGAATATATCATCCTACTCCCTTCTGGTCTTCTGAGAAATCCACTTATAGTTTTTGGTACGTGGTCATCCACTTTCTCTTGCTTCTATCAAGATTCTCTCATTGTCTCAACTTTTGACAGTTTGATTATAATGCCTGTTTGTGTTCATCCTAGTTAAAGTCATTTGAGCTTCTTGAAGCTGGATGTCCATTTGTGAAATCTGTGGCCATTATTTCTTCAAATAAACTCTCTGTCCCCTTTTCTCTGTCTCCTCCTTCTTGGAATCCTGTAATGTATATATTGATCTTCTTGTTGGTGTACTGTAAGTCCCTTAAGCTTTCTTCACTTTTCTTCATTCTTTTTTCTTTTTGTTCCTCTGACTCCATAATTTCAAATGACCTATCTTCACATTTGCTGATTCTTTCTTCTGCTTGATCAAATATTCTGTTGAACCCCTCTAACGAAATTTTCAATTCAATTATTATATTCTTCAGCTGCAGAATTTGTTTGGTTCTTTTTTATAATTTCTATCTCTGTTGATATTCTCATTTTGTGCATGCTCATTTTCCTGATTTTATTTGGTTGTCTTAGATGATTATTTTGAATTCGTCAGATAATTTGTAGATCTTCATTTCTTTATGATTGGTTTCTTGAGATTTATTTTGTTCCTTTGATTGGGCCAAGTTTCCCTGTTTCTCTGTATGCCTTATTACTATTTTCTGGGATTTGTGCATTTGAAAAAGCAGTCTTCTCTCTCAGTCTTTATGGACTGGTTTTATACAGGGTAAGATCGTCTCCACTCAGCCTGGCTAGAGATTCTCGGGGCCTTGCAACCCTGTTTTGATGATGCATCTTCTCTGGACTTGTTCATGTAATTTCCTAATTTGAGAGATTTGCTGGGCTTTTTTTTTTTTGAGTTTGTAATGTCTTTCTCCCTCTGGTGTCTGTCTGTGGTACTGCAGGTTCTCTGGTTGGACAATAGGCTGCAGCGCTCTCATTCGTTCTCAGTAGCCCCCAGGCATCCAAGGTATACTGGTTCCCTGTCAGTGCCTCCGGTCAGGTGAGACAGCAACTAGTCCCTTGGGAAGCCGCTGAAGAGCCAGAATATTTGATGTATGAATCACTCTACTTTTCCTCCTGACAGATAGGCTGCAAATTGGGCTTGGCTAACTGTGTGGTTAAACCAATGAACCTGGTTTCAGTTCAAGGGGCTTTATTTGGGAGAGAACAGAAGGAAGCATGTTGTGAAACTACTTTCATCTCATGACCTTAACTAGAATCCTGGGAAGTGGAGACATTGTCTGACTGCTAAATGTAAGATTTATTTGAGAGACATGCTTGCCCCTCTCCTAGGCATCTGTAATGTCCCTGAAGCTGCCCAATTGGGACTGTCATGTGGTAGATTCATGAACTACTTCTGGCACTATGCTATTACCTAATTCCCTTGGCTTAAGGATGTTCCTCACTCTGATGCTGAGCCACTTTCCTGTGGAAAGGGCTAGGGATATTTATTTATTCTTATATTTTTTTTCACTTCCAAAATCAAGACACTTTTGATACAGATAAAAAATGGATAAAGCAGGAGAGGGAAAAATCATTAGAAACCCTAAAAAGTCTATTACTCATGGATAAGCACTGTTATCATTTGAATATTTATTTTCAGAAATTTTATTATGCAAATATAACTGCATATTTAAAGAATAGTTATGAGATGATATCCTAGTTACAGTTTTGTAAGCTGCTGTTTTTGACAAACATGATATTATGAAGGTCATTATAAGTCCACACAATAAAAATGGCAGTAGAAACACTAATGTTCAATTTAGGTATGATAAGAATGATTAATATTTATTGCCGACTTCCTCAGTGCCCAACACTGTTGTAAAGGCTAAACTTATACCTACTTGTTTCATCCTCACTATAACCTATGAGGAGACTTTAAACAGAAGGGGACACTGAGGCACAGCAAGGGCAGGACTAGCAAGTGCTGAGGCTTAGATTTGAACACAGGCTTGTGGCTCTTGAGCCCTTCATCTAACCAGTGTACATTACTGCCTTTCAGATGATAAGATCTTCAACCCTACTTTCAATCAGGGTAAAGCAAAATGAAACACAGTAAGATACCATGCTTTTTTCCTAGTTAACTAAGCAGAGATTTAAATACTGATAATAATTAGTGTGGTTTGGAATATGGGGACCTGTGACCTGTCCTACCAGTAGGGGCTCCCCCAACATCTTGTCTCCCTTCCTGTGCCCCTGGATGTTCCTTTTCTAAAGTTGAGTGGCTTTCTTGTAGGTTTCCTGTAGGGCTGAGAATGCTTAAATTTCTCTGCATTTTATTATTTTATATAAGTGAAAGAATGTGTATTGTGGGGTGTTTATTACAGTAAAAAATAAATAACATAAAGCATTTTTATACTAAAATTAATTAACATAAAAAGGAAATAAAATATCCTCAAACATACCACCAAAAGAAAAGCCCTGCTAAGGTTTTCATCTGTATTACATTCTTTCAGAAATTTTCTTATGCTGGTACTTATACATTTACACATGCATGCCTGGATTTACATATTTATGTACAAAAGATAAGCTCTCATCCTACATATGGTTTTGTGACCTGCTCATCTTCTATCAGCATACCTCCAAGGGTCAGTGATTGTGATTAAAAATCAGTCCATACCATAGGGATAGTAGAAATGCTCATACCCAATAAAGATAGAGACAAAGAAATAAAAATGACTAAAATGCATTATAACCAAGTGTTTTTTAGGCATTGACTCATTTATGCTCACAGGTGTATTATGAATTAGATATGGTGTTTCATAGATGAAAAGCTGAGGGACAGAGACATAAGGACTTGGCTCAGGACAGCATAGTTTGGGAACAGAGCATTTTGGGTTTGTACCCAGCTCCTCATGCTCCAGAACCTGGGAAACTGTCAAAGATTTGTTGTTATGTGAAAGGAGCAGTCTATACAAGCATACATATGTTAGATGGTCATTAAAAGTAATAGTATTCATATATTAATATATTTATATAAAATATCTGGACTTAGGGACAAAAAGGTAGCTTGTGACCTTGGTGAGAACACGTTCATTGCAATCATGGAGACAGAAGCTACTGCGCAGTGAGATAAGGAGACAGTGGGAAATGGAATGTTAACAGGGAATGCAGAAAACTCTTTCTGGAACTTTGATGAGGGAACAAAGAGAGAGCTTTTAAAAAAATCAATTCTTTGAAACTTCAGCAACTTTAAGAGTTAATGTGAAGGAGCCAGCTCATCTCAGAAATAACCCCTGAATTTGCCCATACATGCATTTCTCTTTCTACCCTCTCATTTGAACCATAGAGTTAATAAGGCACTTTCAGTGGAATAGTATGGGCTCTAAAGCTCAATATATATTTAGTTATTAGTGAATGGAAGAATGGATAATTGTGTGTCAAAGAAATGTTAGTAACCCTCGGAATTTTGCCTCTCAGGGTGACAGCAGATGGCTGCAGTCCTGGTGTGATGTGGCTGGATGATGCATGATCTGAGGACCCCTGCACTGGTGAATGTGGGGTGAGTCCCAAATTTTCCTATAAACATATTAACGTACAGAGCAGTCCAGGAGCAGCAGTTAGGCAAACACCACACCTCGCTGCTCTGGTGCCACCTCTCACTGAGCTCATCAGGTGAGTCAAAGGCAAACCTGTCTTCCCAGCGTGGGGAACCGGATTAGGATCAGCACACAGGTATGATGTGGAACAGCTCTTAGGAGCTTCTGTAACACCAGAGAATGAAGAGAACCTACTATCTCAAACTCTTCAAGTCAACATATGTCAGAGAGATATTTGCTCCCTTCCTCTAGATGTATGTAATCTCTGTAGGAGAAACAGAGAGAAATGACTTTTCATAATGCCTGTCTTAGCCCCGAGGCTCAGGCAGCCCCTACTTCTGTGCCCCAACACTTAAAGGGCACTGAAGTCCCACCACATGCCATATACTCTGGACAGGTTTCCTCATTCACCCCTCCGGACAGCTCTGTGACACAGGTATCATGAGTCCCACGTCACAGATGCCCAAGCTCAGGCTGACAGAGCCTAGGTCATCTGGCCACATAAGTGGCAGGATGGGATGAGGTTCTATCCCTCGCCCTCCCTAGAGGACACAGAGCAGCCTCCCTTTTAGAAGATGGGCTTCCAGGGCTGGAGAAGTGGTTGATCACACTCCCTGCTATTGTGGCCCCATGGGTACTCACTCACCAAACCCTCAGGGTGAGGAAGATGACAGAGGAGATGAAACTCTGCCCCTTGTGCCAAGAGACCTGGGTGTCTGGGCCACATCCATTGGCTGATCCCTGAAGTGGGGAGTAGGGCTCAGACAGAAGCTCAGGTGTTGCCACTGAGACAGGTGATCTGGAGGGAAGGAAAGTGATATGTAAGGAAGTGCTTTAAGAAATTGTATTTTTTTTATTAGAGTATAATTGCTTTACAGTGTTGTGTTACTTCTGCTGTACAGTGAAGTGAATCAGCTATATGTATACCTATATCCCCTCCCTCTTGGACCTCCCTCCCAGCGACCCCCCCATCCCCCCCCATCTAGGTCATCACAGAGCACTGAGCTGAGCTTCCTGTGCTTTATAGCATGTTCGTAATAGCATGTTCCTGCTAGCTATGTATTTCACGCATGGTAGTATATATATGTCAATCCTAATCTCCCAATTCGTCCCACCATCCCCTTCCCCCACTGTGTCCACATGTCCGTTTTCTATGTCTACGTCTCTATTCCTGCCCTGCAAATAGGTTCATCTGTACCATTTTTCTAGATTCCACATATATGTGTTAATATACATATTTGTTTTTCTCTTTCTGGCTTACTTCACTCTGTATGACACACTCTAGATCCATCCACATCTCTACAAATGACCCAGTTTCATTCCTTTGTGTGGCTGAGTAATATTGCATTGTATATATGTGCCACACCTTCTTTACCCATTCATCTGTCGTTGGACATTTAGGTTGCTTCCATGTCCTGTCTATTGTAAATAGTGCTGCAATGAACATTGAGATACATGTGTCCTTTTGAATTATGGTTTTCTCAGGGTATATGCCCAGTAGTGGGATTGTTGGGTCATATGGTAGTCCTATTTTTAGTTTTTTAAGGAACCTCCAAACTGTTCTCCATAGTGGCTGTATCAATTTACATTCCCACCAACGGTGCAAGAGGGTTCCCTTTCCTCCACACCTTCTCCAGCATTTATTGTTTGTAGATTTTTTTGATGATGGCCATTCTGACTGGTGTGAGGTGATACCACATTGTAGTTTTGATTTGCATTTCTCTAATAATTTGTGATGTTGAGCATCTTTTCATGTGCCTCTTGGCCATCTGTATGTCTCCTTTGGAGAAATGTCTATTTAGGCCTTCTGCCCATTTTTTAATTGGGTTGTTTGTTTTTTTGATATTGAGCTGCATGAGCTGCTTGTAAATTTTGGAGATTAATCCTTTGTCCATTGCTTCCTTTGCAAATATTTTCTCCCATTCTGGGGGTTGTCTTTTTGTCTTGTTTATGGTTTCCTTTGCTGTGCAAAAGCTTTTAAGTTTCATTAGGTCCCGTTTGTTTATTTTTGCTTTTATTTTCATTACTCTAGGAGGTGGGTCAAAAAAGACCTTGCTGTGGTTTACGTCAAAGAGTGTTTTTCCTATGTTTTCCTCTAAGAGTTTTATAGTGTCCGGTCTTACATTTAGGTCTTTAGACGATTTTGAGTTTATTTTTGTGTATGGTGTCAGGGAGTGTTCTAATTTCATTCTTTTACATGTAGCTGTCCAGTTTTCCCAGCACCACTTATTAAAGAGGCTGTCTTTTCTCCACTGTATGTTCTTGCCTCCTTTGTCATAAATTAGGTGACCATATGTGCGTGGGTTTATCTCTGGGCTTTTTATCCTGTACCACTGATCTATATTTCTGTTTTTGTGACAGTACCACACTGTCTTGATTACTGTAGCTTTGTAGTATAATTTGAAGTCCGGGAGCCTGATTCTACCAGCTCTGTTTTTCTTTCTCAAGATTGCTTTGGATGTTTTGGGTCTTTTGTGTTTGCATACAAATTGTAAATTTTTTTGTTCTAATTCTATGAGGAATGTCATTGGTAATTTGATAGGGATTGCATTGAATCTGTAGATTGCTTTGAGTAGTACCGTCATTTTCACAATACTCATTCTTCCAATCCAAGAACATGGTATATTTTTCCATCTGTTTATGTCATCCTTGATTTCTTTCATCCATGTCTTCTAGTTTTCTGCATACAGGTCTTTTGTCTCCTTTGGTCAGTTTATTCCTAGGTATTTTATTCTTGTTGTTGTGATGGTAAATGGGATTGTTTCCTTAATTTCTCTTTCTGATTTTTCATTGTTAGTGTATAAGAATGTAAGAGATTTCTGTGCATTAATTTTGTATCCTGCAACTTTACCAGATTCATTGATTAGTTCTAGTAGTTTTCTGGTGGCATCTTTAGGATTTTCTATCTATAGTATCATGTCATCTGCAAACAGTGACAGTTTTACTTCTTCTTTTCCAATTTGTATTCCTTTTATTTCTTTTTCTTCTCTGATTGCCGTGGCTAGGACATCCAAAACTATGTTGAATAAGAGTGGTGAGTGGATATCCTTGTCTTGTTCCTGATCTTAGTGGAAATGCTTTCAGTTTTTCACCATTGAGGAAGATGTTGGCTGTGGGTTTGTCATATATGGCCTTTATTATGTTGAGGTAGGTTCCCTCTATGCCCATTTTCTGGAGAGGTTTTATCATAAATGGGTGTTGAATTTTGTCAGAAGCTTTTTCTGCATCTATTGAGATAATCATATGGTTTTTATTACTTAATTTGTTAATATGGTGTATCACACTGATTGATTTGCATATATTGAAGAATCCTTGCATTCCTGGGATAAATCCCACTTGATCATGGTGTATGGTTCTTTCAATGTGTTGTTGGATTCTGTTTGCTGGTATTTTGTTGAGGATTTTTGCATCTATGTTCATCAGTGATATTGGTCTGTAATTTTCTTTTTTTGTGATATCTTTGTCTGGTTTTGGTATCAGGGTGATGGTGGCCTTGTAGAACGAATTTGGGAGTGTTCCTCCCTCTGCAATTTTTTGGAAGAGTTTGAGAAGGTTAGGTGTTAGCTCTTCTCTAAATGTTTGATAGAATTTGCCTGTGAAGCCATCTGGTCCTGGACTTTTGTTTGTTGGAAGATTTTTAATTACAGTTTCAATTTCATACTTGTGATGGGTCTGTTTATATTTTCTAATTCTTCCTGGTTCAGTCTTGGAAAATTGTACCTTTCCAAGAATTTGTCCATTTCTTCAAGGTTGTCCATTTTATTGGCATGTAGTTGTTTGTAGTAGTCTCTTATAATCCTTTGTATTTCTGTGGCGTCAGTTGTAACTTCTCCATTTTCATTTCTAATTTTATTGATTTGCATTCTCTCCCTTTTTTTCTCGAGTCTGGCTAAAGGTTTATCAATTTTGTTTATCTATCTTCTCAAAGAACCAGCTTTTAGTTTTATTGATCTTTGCTATTGTCTTCTTTGTCTCTATTTCATTTATTTCTGCACTGTGATATGTTAGGAAAGTGTGATATGAAGGAAGATGTTATGTAAGGAGGTGCTTTAAGAAATTGTACTTTATATTCATGTCCTTTAATCCTAACAACTATTCAAGTTATCCATTATTATGACCATTATTCAGACCAGAGTATTGACTGTAGTGGATTTTAATTAATCAGGGATACAATTTTTTTATCTCCTGATCAGCAGCTAATTCTGGAATTAAAGTTTTTTCTATTTTGCCTTGAAGCCCATAGAGAAGTATAAATGGTTTGTTAGCCTTTAGTCATATAGTTATGGACATTTAGATTGCTTCCTATATTTTACCTTTTTTCTTTTCTATTTCATGCAATGCTGCAGCAAATATCCTCTTACCAGCTTACTTTTGTCCATGTGAAAAAATTTCCCTGCAATGCTAAACATCTTCCCTGGGACTTCACTTTTTTTTTGGGGGGGCGGATTTTTGTTGTTGTTGTTGATGTGGACCATTTTTAAAGTCTTTATTGAATTTGTTACAATATTACTTCTGTTTTATGTTTTGGTTGTTTGGCTGCAAGCCATGTGGGATCTTAGCTCCCTGACCAGGGATCGAACCCACACTCCCTGCATTGGAAGGCGAAGTCTTAACCACTGGACTGCCAGGGAAGTCCCCCTGTGGCTTATTTCAGTAGTTTAAATTCCCTCATAAAGCATTGGGGCATTCTCGTTTCTTACCCACCTCTAAACTGTTGTCCATAATATTTAAATTTATTTCTAACAGCGTTCTGTATCCTGGACTTGTACTGAAGTTGCTTCTCTGCCTCCACACACAGAGCCAGTTTTCAAGTTTTTATTTGTGATTTTTTTTGTTGATTTTTATTCGTTTTTTTCTATATTTGTCAGATGATAGGTGATAAAAGGATATTTAAATGCTTTCATTTGCATTCCTTAAATTATTGGTGAGTTAGAACATATTTTCTTGTGATTATTGGCCATTTCTTCATCTGTGAACTGTTTAGAGATCGTTTTGGTATTTTGTTGTAGGAGCTCTACATGCATTCACTGATCCATGGATTCGTGATTTCAATGCATTTTTACTGGGTGAATATTATTTGCCAGACACTCCAGCGAAAAGCCATGGCCCAGATCTCTTTTTGAGACCTAGATGCTTATATTTACTGAAAGTGTCCACTTGGAGAAAGAAAAGTATTAGTATCCATCCATACATGCATGACTTGTCAAGGAAAGCATACTCAGTTCAAAACACTTATCCCAAAGCCTTGCATGGCCACAAAGTAAAAATGAGGAGAGCACTGCCTCAGGATTAGGATTTCTGTGATCTCTACACTTATGGCAATAGTCTTAGAAATTACATAATATTTCTGAGTTTGCCTTTTCTAATTTATAAAATGGAAGCATTTATAGCTATATGAGACAGTTGTTCCGAGGAGCAAAAGAACAAAATATATCAGGTGTCATACACAGCATATGGTACACAGGGCACTCAATAGATGTTAGTTCCTCTCCTATCCCATACCCATTCTTCCTTGATAGGAGATTCCCTTGACGTAATCCAAATAGCATGACTGACCAGGGGGGAAGGGTGGAGGGAAGGGATAGTTAGGGAGTTTGGGATTGACAAATAGCATGACTGTATGATGATAATTGGAAGTGTTAAGCAGAAGGGAAATGTATAAGTTTCCATTATGTATTAACTTCTGTGTCCTATCTCTTTGCTGGAGTAACTTGTCAGTTAGTGTAGGAAGAAGGTAAACAATCACTGGATCAGCTCCATAGGGTTTGAACAAGAAACCATCAAAACCATTACCCCATTTCACTTTATTCATATACTTTCGCATTCCACTTTTTATCTTCTGTGTTAATTTTTCAAGAATAGTACGTGCAACATAACCCAAAAAGAGGAGGCTTTACAAAGGAACAATGCAATAGGACACTGGGGCCAGGCACATCATCCAGCTTTGGGTAAGTCATTTCCCTTGTGCTCGTTGTTTTTTGGATAAAATCTCTCAGATATAGAGGTAAATGAGATCCCATTTAGGAAAGAGCCTTTCCATTTAAGACTGTAGTTGGGAAGGAAGAAGCAGTGATTTCCAAGTAATAACTTTCCAGTCTTCACTACAGCTCTTATCACACTCTGTATCAGATGAACTCAATAAGTCCTTGTACTATTTCATAATTGAATGACCATTTATGCAAGGTCATAGGATGGTTGGAACTTAAAACTTGCAAAAAGCAGGACTCTTGACCTCAGGAAACCATGGAGAACTCAGCTTTCCTGAATGTGTGCTACTTTTTAATCTCATATACTTCCCACAACATTCCTGGTAGGTAGAGAATATGATTTCTACACCATTTTGTAGCTGGTGAAATGACGATGGACAGAGATTAGGTAACCTGGCTGGGGGTCATCCTGCTACTAAGAGGAAAAGCAGAGACCAGCACCTTACATGTCCAAACACAGACTGCATGATGCTCAGCCACACATCACACCAAAGTCAAGTAAATTTTGCTTTCCTGCTGACCTGTGTCACCTTTATAATCTGTATCTTCATTTCTGATTCCAGGATGCTAGGTCTGCCTGTATTTTTACAGGTCAGCAAACCTGATTCGACCTCAATTTCCTACTCTGTAAAAACAGGGGAGTGTGAAAAGAACACAAGGAAAATTTTGGAGGTGATGGGTATGTTTAGAATGTTGGTTGTAGTGATTGTATTATGGGTGTATGCATACGTCCAAATTCAAGAAGACGTATACATTGAACATTTGTAATTTTTTGATATATCAATTATACCTCAATAAAGCTAAAACAAACAAACAAGGGAGTATGTTTGAACCGTTATTTTGAAAGCAGAGTCCTCAGACAACCTATGTCATAAGGAATATGCACTCTCTAATAGAGGGACAGTTGTCATGCTGAGGATTAATACTTGAAGGAGCAGGCCCCAAATACATACAGACTGCAAGTGCACAGACTCTTTAATGCACATTGACAAATCAACCCGGAAAGACGTACTGACTGATGTCCCCACCAGCAATATCAGAATGTGTAGGCTTCCCCACATGCTCACCCACTGGAAATCCTCAATAGTGTATTGTTATACTTTCCGACGTGATAAGTGGAAAATCTGTTGTCATCATATTTAACTAGATACCAAAGTTATTTAAAATAAAAGCTTTTCTCCTATACAAAAGACTCTGTTAATCATAATTGTCATTATTTTTTTTAATGCAAATGGGTCTAGTTACCTAGGCAGCCTAACAATGAGCGACAGCCGCATAAGCCTGCAGGTTCTCCTAATGCTACTGCCTGCTTGTAAGCTCCAGTGTGTGTGTGTGTGTGTATGTATGTGTGTGGACTCTGGGGGCTCCTAATGACAGTGTGTATGCCTAGAAGGTAAAAAATATCTCTGTTATATATGTTGAATTCAAGTTTAGAGAGGTGCCAAGTCTATACTTTCTTAAATCTTTCCAAATGGCACAAGAGCTAGACCACAACATGCTTCTGAGCAGACAGTAGTCCCGTTCCCCCAGGTGGAAGGCAAGCCTGTCTGTGAACTCACCTGCTCAGGTCAGGGATGGATCCCTCCAGGACATAAGGTGTGGCAGTCTGCCTAAATGCGCTTCTGAACACTGACGTTGAGGGCTCCCATCTTGCAGCCGTCAGTTGCAGAGTCCTGAGAAGCCGCATCCTCTCAGCCACCCACCACCATGGGTTCAATCATCTGCATGAGGAGCTCTACACTTGGAGATAAAAGTCTGTGAATTCCCAGCACATTTTTGACAAATCCTGCATCCATCTATCCATCCACTCATACAGTTAACAGGCATTAAGATCAAACTCCACACCATCCCTTTGGTTAAGTTTTAGGCTTCTCCAGATGGAAACTAGGAAGTAAAATGTGGAAAGACTGGTGCGGTAAATTCAGATGTTAAATCTAAAAAGAGATGGCTCCTTCCCATTAAGATTTCAACCTGCTCAAGTCCCTTATAATTGATGATTTGAAAACATAATTTAATGCCTCAAACCCCTCTTCACATCTCTAGTTACTGTCCTCTTTACATAGATTCTTCCCTTTGTACCAAAGTTCTACAAAGAATTCTTGATACTCAACTCACATCTCCCTGCATCTGCCCTCTGACTCAGACTTCATCCCTTATCTAACGGGGCTGTGTTCTCCCACACGTCCACTGAAATTTACCTTGACAATATCAACATCCACCTCTTTGTCAAATTTATAGACCATGAATGTTGAAATGAAGGTTCAAATGGAGACAAATAAGTATTTCTCCAGGAGGTATTTCTGTCCCCAGGACAGAATTCATTTGCTTGTATATAGACAAGGATTATGTTGTAATGCTACCAGTTGCTAAAAAGCTCAAATTGTAAAATACCTTCCATAGAATCAGTCAGACAATTTGAAGGCTGTGCTTTAGACATTGGACTTTCAAATGAAGCACACATTTTCCCTTACATCCCATATTTTTGCTTCATTGAAAAGGATTTTGCAAATAAATTTAAGGCATGTTAGCAATAATTTTTATGGTAATTTAAATAAACTCTGTCTTACCTGTTTTTATTTCTTTCTTAATGGATTTCCGAGTATGCAATGAAATCATCTAAAATGATGTCTCACACTCTGCCATGGTTAAATATATTGCCTAAAGTATGGTCTAATATACCACAATTAGACAATATACTAGTGCTGAAATATAATGGTGGTGGTAACTCTTTGGCAGGTTCCTGACTCAAGTCAAAATACTTGTACTGCATCACAGAATTAACATTTTCAGGATGTATCCATTCAGTAAAATAACACAAACTTTATAATAAAAATATACATGAATCCATACTAATATAAATAAATGAATTAATAAAGAAGTGGGAGAGGAGATAAATTTTCTTTATTGAACAATTCAAAATAATATGTATAGATACCTTCCCTCCATGAGGTGAACCTTCCCCCTTCCACCTCTGAGGGCAGGGCTGACTTAGTGAGTCACTTCTAAAGAATTGAGTAGGTGAATGGAAAACAGTTACTGTACACTGGAGAAACTCGACAGCATCTTAACCCAGTGATGAAGGTCAGCCTTTCCAGTGACCCAGTGGTGTCACATGGGTACCATGTCCTTTCAGATATGATGTGATGAGAAGGGCACTTCAACTCCTTGGTATTTTTTCTCAAAACCCACAACCACAGTCTAATCACGAGAAGATAACAAAGTATGCCTGTACTCTTCAAGACTGTCAGAGTCATGAAAACAGTCTGGCAGTTCGTCAAACAGTTAAACAGAGAGTTACCATATGACCCAGCAGTTCCACGCCTAGGTACACAGCCAAGAGAAAATATGACAATTTGTCTACATAAAAATTAATAAAGGATGGTAAATAGGATTGTTTCCTTAATTTCTCTTTCTGATACTTTGTTGTTAGTGTATAGAAATGCAAACAATTTCTGTATGTTAATTTTGTATCCAGCAACTTTACTGAATTCATTGATGAGCTTTAGTAGTTTCCTGGTGGCATCTTTAGGATTTTCTATGTATAGTATCATATCATCTGCAAACAGTGACAGATTTATTTCTTCCTTTCCAGTTTGGATTCCTTTTATTTCTTTTTCATCTCTGATTGCTGTGGCTAGGACTTCCAAAACTATGTTGAATAAAAGTGGCATGAGTGGGCATCCTGGTCTTTTCCTGATCTTAGAAGAAATGCTTTCAGCTTTTCACCGTTGAGTATGATGTTAGCTGTGAATTTGTCATATATGGCCTTTATTATGTCGAGTTATGTTCCCTCTATGCCTGCTTTCTGGAGAGTTTTTATCATAAATGGATGTTGAATTTTATCAAAAGTTTTTTCTGCACGTACTGAGTTGATCATATGGTTTTGATTCTTCAATTTGTTAATGTGGTGTGTCACACTGATTGATCTGCGGCTATTGAAAAATCCTTGCATCCCTGGGATAAATCCCATTTGATCATGGTGTATGATCCTTTTAAAGTATTGGATTCAGTTTGCTAGTATTTTGTTGAGGATTTTTGCATCTCTGTTCATCAGTGATATTGGCCTTTAATTTTCTTTGTGTGTGTGTGTGTGTGTGATATCTTTTTTTTTTAACATCTTTATTGGAGTATAATTGCTTTACAATGTTGTGTTAGTTTCTGCTGTATAACAAAGTGAATCAGCTATACATATACATATATCCCCATATCTCCTCCCTCTTGCATCAATATCACAGGATATTGATTATAGTTCCCTATGATATACAGTAGGACCTCGTTGTTTATCCATCTTATATATAATAGTTTGCATCTGCTAATCCCAAACTCCCAACCTTCCCTCCCCACCACCCGTTGGCAACCACAGGTCTGTTCTCTGTGTCTGTGAGTCTGTTTCTGTTTTGTAGATATGTTCATTTGTGTCATGTTTTAGATTTCACATATAAGTGATATCATATGGCATTTGTCTTTCTCTTTCTGACTTACTTCGCTTAGTATGATAATCTCTAGGTCCATCCATGTTGCCACAAATGGCATTATTTCATTCTTTTTTATGGCTGAGTAGTATTCCATTGTATATGTACCATATCTTCTTTATCCATTCATCTGTTGATGGACATTTAGGTTGTTTCCATGTCTTGGCTATTGTAAATAGTGCTGCAGTGAACATTGGGGTGCATGTACCTTTTCAAATTAGAGTTTTGTCTGGCTATATGCCCAGGAGTGGGATTGTTGGATCATATGGCAACTCTATTTTTAGTTTTTTGAGGAATCTCCATACCGTTTTCCATAGTGGTTGCACCAATTTACATTCCCACCAACAGTGTAGGAGGGTTCCCTTTTCTCCACACCCTCTTCAGCATTTATTATTTGTACTACCATTTCTTTGATACACAATTATCCACTCTTCCATTCACTAATAACTGAATATATATTAAGCTCAAAACCCATACTATTCCATTAGAGGCATCTCATTAACTCTAAAGTGGAGATAAGAGGGAAATATGGGAAAATTCAATGGTTAAATCTGAGATGATATGGCTCCTGCATATTAACTTTGAAACTTTCAAGGAACTGAAGATTTTGAAAGAATCCTTCCTTGGCACCCTCATCCCCATGCAGCCACAAGCCTTTCTGTCTCCATCTCTGTCCCTGTCTCTATCTCTATGTCTCTCGCTCTCTCTTTTCCTCTTTAAAATCAAACTTCCAGAAAGAGTTTTCTGCATTCCTTATTAACATCAGAAAGTTTTCTGCTTTCCCTGTAAACATTCCTCATTCCCACTGTCTCCTTATCTCACTGTAGATCAATTCTGCCCCCATGATTACAATGAACATGCTCATGTTGTTGATACAATGAACAACACCAAGGTCACAAGCTACTTTTTGTCACTAAGTCCAGATATTTTATATAAATATATTAATATATGAATACTACTACTTTTAATGATGCCCAAAATAAGTGTGCTTGTATAGACTGCTCCTGTCACTTAACAAATCTTTGACAATTTCCCAAGCTCTGGAGCAGGAGGTGCTGGGTACAAATCCAAGCTGTCCTGCTCCCTAACTGTGCAGTCCTGGGCCAAGTCCTTGTTCTCCCTGTTCCTCAGTTTTTCATCTATAAAATGAGATTGGTGGGACTTCCCTGGTGGTCCAGTGGTTAAGACTTTGCCTTCCAATGCAGGGGGTATGGATTTGATCCCTGGTCGGGGAGCTAAGATTCCACATGCCTCGTGGCCAAAAAACCAAAACATAAAACAGAAGCAATATTGTAACAAATTCAATAAAGACTTTAAAAATGGTCCACATCAAAAAAAATCTTAAAAAAAAATGGAGATTAGCAACAATATAATCAATACATAAAAATCAATAGCACCTAAGAGAAATTTAGTCATGTTAATCTTTAAAATATATCTTTTTTGGCATTACTGTCCCCATAGACATGAAAAAATAGGATACAGTCTGATGTTTATTCAATGACATTTGGGATATGTAGTTAGTGAGTGTATTAGTTTCCTTAGGGCTGCTGTAACTAATTATGTACCAGGAACTTCGTGGCTTAGAACAACAAAAATTCATTATCTCTTGGGGCTTCCCTGGTGGCGCAGTGGTTGAGAATCTGCCTGCTAATGCAGGGGACACGGGTTCGAGCCCTGGTCTGGGAAGATCCCACATGCCGCGGAGCAACTAGGCCCATGAGCCACAACTGCTGAGCCTGCGAGTCTGGAGCCTGTGCTCCGCAACAAGAGAGGCCGCGATAGTGAGAGGCCCACGCACCGCGATGAAGAGTGGCCCCCACTTGCCGCAACTAGAGAAAGCCCTCGCACAGAAACGAAGACCCAACACAGCCATTAAAAAAAAAATCTAGATATAATTGACATATAACATATTAGTTTCAGGTGTACAACATAATGATTAAAAAAAATTCATTATCTCGTAGTTTTAGAGACCAGAAATCTGAAATCAAGGTGTTGGCAGGGCCAAGCTTCCTCTGAAGCTTCCAGAGGAGAATTCATCCTTTCCTCTTCCAGCTTCTGGTGGCTCCTGGCTTCCCTTGGTTTGTGGCAGCATAACTCCAGTCTCTGCCTCTCTCTTCACATAGCCTTCTTCCCTGTGTGTGTGAAATCTCCCTTCTTTCTCTTATAAGGACATTAGTCATTGGGTTTAGGGACGATCCTGAATCCAATCATCTCTCGAGATCTTTAACTTATTTATATCTGCAAAGACCCTATTTCCAACTAAGGTATGGGGGTGTTATGATTTGGAAATATTGGGGGGCACACAATTCAACCCACTACAGTGAGATAAGTTACAAAATTAAATGTAAGGTGAGATCTTATGCTTTGTATGTAAATATATAAATGTATGCATACATGTATAAATATATAATACCTGCATAAGAATAATTCTGGAGGAATATAATGCAGATGAAAACATTAGAAGAGCTTTTCTTTCCGTGGTGGGCTTTGAGGTACTATTATTTTGTTTACCTTTCTATATCACCTATTTTTTTTTAATTTTTATTTATTTATTTATGGCTGTGTTAGGTCTTCGTTTCTGTGCGAGGGCTTTCTCCAGTTGCGGCAGGCGGTGGCCACTCTTCATCGCGGTGCGCGGGCCTCTCACTATCACGGCCTCTCTTGTTGCGGAGCACAGGCTCCAGAAGCGCAGGCTCAGTAGTTGTGGCTCACGGGCCCAGTTGCTCCGCGGCATGTGGGATCCTCCTAGACCGGGGCTCGAACCCGTGTCCCCTGCATTGGCAGGCAGATTCTCAACCACTGCGCCACCAGGGAAGCCCCTATATCACCTATTTTTAACTATAATAAATACCTATTGCTCTTGCAATTACATAAAATATTAAAATGGCTGGAGAAACAAGCACTTTCTGCCCCAAGCACAGGAAAAGCCATTCACTTTAGAATAGGAACATCCCAGAGACACAGGAAGGGAGCAAGATCTGGAGGAGCCCCTTCCACAATGTAACAGGACACAGGTCCTCAAATTCCAAACCACACTGATTAAAATCAATATTTTAAACTTTTGCCTAGTTAACTGAGAACAAAACCATGGGACCTTAATTAGTTTTATTTTGCTGTGCCCTGATGAACAGTAAGGTTGAGTGTCTCATGAGATGAGAAGCGCTAGTGTACACTAGTTAGATGTGGGGCTCAGCTGCCACACAGAATTGGTTCATATCTTAATCTTGTGACTGGCTAGCACCGCCATCACTGTGCCTCAGTCCCCTGATGGTTAGTCGGGCAACAGGAGCTCCTCCTCGTAGGTTGTGATGAGGATTAAATGAGCAAGTACAGGTTTAGCACTTACCACAGTGTGGGGAACTGAGGGAGTCAGCAGTTATAATTAACAGTTCTTATGATTATCATACCTAAATTGGCCATTAGTGTTTCTACTGCCATTTTTATTATTATGTGCATTTATATTGATTGGCATGAATTGACCTTCATAATATGATATTTATATTAAAAAGGCATTTTACAAAAGTTTAAGGATATTATCTCATTTACATTCTTAAATACGGTAACATTTGCAAAGTACAATTTCTGAGAAAATATATGAAGAAATGGTAACAGTGCTTATTCATAAGTAGTAGACTTTAAGGGTTTCAAACAATTTTTCCCACCTCCTGCACTTTCTATTTTTATTTACAACAAAAGTGTCTTAGTTTGGGAAGTGAAAAAAAAAAACAAAAAAACAAAACTCCAGCCCAGGAAACTGGTCAGTGTCAGAATGAGGAACATCCCTAAGCCAAGGGAATTAGGTAATAGAATAGCATGGTTCCAGAAGTAGTTCATGAATATACCACATGACAGTCCCAACTGGGCAGCTTCAGGGACATAACAGATGCCTAGCGGACGGGCAAGTATGTCTCTCAAATAAACCTTACATTCAGCAGTCAGACAATGTCTCCACTTCCCAGGATTTTAGTGAAGGTCAAGAGATGAAAGTAAATTTCACAACATGCTTCTTTCTGTGCCCTCCAAATAAAGCCCCTTGAATTGAAAGCATGTTCATCAGTTTTGCCACCCAGTTAGCAAAGCAGTGAGTGCCACAGGGGAGGGAAAGGGTGAGGAACTGCATGAGATCACCCAGCACTCGGCCCCACAGTTTCCAGAAGGGAGAATTCAGGGGAAGTTTAGTCACAGGATCATTCAGGTAAGTCCCCAGGAACAATCAACACAGGTGAATGAAAACACCTTTGAAGTACTTCCTTGTGCAAATAAAAATAATAAAAGGAAAGGAAAATATACACATGCCCAACACTTGTAATACAAACTCAGCTCAAGTTCTATACAGCCTGCATCCCTAAACCAACTGAGGGATCTGGGTGTTAATCTGGACACAGGAAAACTAACTCCCTTCAATCACTGTCTTCTTTCCTCCGGTTGGCTCATATTAGGTTCTAGATGTACAGGCCTAGATAAGCAACAGTGTGAATGAAAGACAGAAAATTAGGCCTGAATAAAGGGAAGAAGTTTCATGTTCAGGAGACACTGCGTCATTGTTTTGGGCTACCTGGCACCTGGGAACTCTAAGATTTTGACACAGTGGATAAAAAAGTGACTGAAAATAGTATGTGGTGGATAATAATATTCTATTGGTGCCACCTACAGCATATAAAGTGAGACAATGGGTGTGTCCATTTTAGAAACTCTAGAAAGAGAAGTCACATGGCAAGGAAGCATAAATGGCAGGTCACACTGTTGAGAGGTGAATGTGGATTTGTTCTCCTTATGTTTCTTCCTTTCTCCTTTTCCATTAGGGAGCCAGGCATCTATGAGTAAAACATGCAACAAAACAATACTATACTTCACTTGAGGAGAAAATGTAAAGAAAGATTTCAAGAGTAAAACCCCCCATATCTTGATAATGGTTACCTCTGGGAAATCATAGAAGGGTGCACCAGTGACTTTCACCTCTACATGTAATGTTTTATTTCTTAATGTGAGTATACTGAAGTCTGATATACTATTTTCTTGTTTTTTTTAAAGAAGTTTTTTTTAAATTTTTATTTATTTATTTTTAAATTTTTCTTACAGTTCTAGAGGCCAAGATCATGGTGCTAGCATGGTTGTTTCTGGTGTGATGAGAGATCCCCAGTGTCTGTTTTTGTTTTGTTTTGTTTTGTTTTGGTGGCACTGCACAGCTTGTGGGATCTTAGTTCCCCGATCAGGGATTGAACCTGGGCCACAGAAGTGAAAGCGCAGAGTCCTAACCATTGGCCACCAGGGAATTCCCTGATATACTATTTTCTATACTATCTCTATGTCTGAAATATTTCCTACCAGCCACTGTTTTCATGAGCTTTATTTTGTTATTTTTTATCTTTTTGGCTGTGCCGCATAACATGCAGGATCTTAGTTCCCCAACCAGGGATCGAACCCGTGCCCCCTGCAGTGGAAGCACAGAGTCCTAATCACTGGACCACCCGGGAATTCCTCCATAAGCTTTAATTCTGATTTTGAAGATGATCCATACTAATTTAGAAAAAGTGAAAACTATAGCCAAACCCAGATATTAATAAACAATTTGCCATCTACCACTCATTAAGTTTTTAAAAAAATATCACGTTTGTGCATTTCCTCCCTATATTAGATTTCTAGGGCTTTCATAACAAAATACCACAGACTGGGTGCTTAAACAACAGAAATTTATTTTCTCAAAGTTCTGGAGGCTAGAAGCCCAAGGTAAAAGTTTCAGTAGGTTTGGTTTCTCCTGAGGCTTCCCTCCTTGGCTGACAGATGGCCACTTTCTCGCTGTATCCTTACATGGTCATTCCCAGGTCTGTGTTTTCTGTGTCCTAATCTCCTCCTTTAAGGACACCAGCTATATTGGTTTAGGGCCCTTCCATATGAACTTATTTTACCTTAATAACCTTTTTAAAGGCCATATCTCCTCAAACAGCCACATTCTGAGGTACTAGGGGTTAGGATTTCAACATGAATTTTGGGGAGATACAATTCAGTCCATAACTCTCTCCTTATAGTCTCCATGTATGCATAAGTAATGCATAGACATTACATTTGGGTCTCATCTATATGGAGGCTCAACATTTGCTAAAGATCATGAAACCAGTAATTAAATGTGCCCAAGTTTTCCCCCCACTCTAACCATTGGGATATGCAATGTTTTTCTGTGTTAGGGCTGAGACCAGACAGGGAAAATGACTACCCATGGTCCTGTAGGCAAAGACCAATCTGATATTTGGGACTCAAGTCTCCTGTTTTCAGTCTATTGTACAGCAGACCCATCCTTATACTCTGTTATTGTCCTTTCTCCTTTCTGGGGATCAATGGGAGGCTGCTATTCCAATGTCAAAATGAAAGGTAAAAAAGATCAGCAACCATCAAATAAAAAGTAATGATATCTGATAAGGGGTTAATATCCAAAATATTTAAGCAACTCATACAACTCAACAGCAAAAAATCCCAAACGACCTGATTTTAAAAAAAAAAGGATGTGAAAAGAAAAATTTCCAAAGAAGACAGAGAGGGTAACAAGTACATGAAAAGATGCTTAGCATCATTAATTATTAAGGAAATGCAAATCAAAACCACAATGATATATCACCTCACACCTGTCAGAATGGCGATTATCAAAAAGACAAGAAATAACAAGTACTGGCGAGGGTGGGAGAAAAGGGAACCCTTTGGCACTGTTGATGGGAATGTTACTTGGTGCACATACTATGGAAAACATTATGGAAGTTCCTCCAAAAATTAAAAAGAGAATTATCACACGTTCCAGCAATTCCACTTTCTTGGGATATTTATCCCAAGAAAATGAACACACTAACTCAAAAAGATATCTGCACCACCATGTTAACCTCCAGTATTATTTACAATACCCAAGACATAGAAACAATCTAAGTGTCCATCGATGGGTGAATGGATACAGAAAATGTTTATATACAACGGAAAATTACTCAGCTTTAAAAAAGGACGAAATCTTGCCATTTGGGACAAAATTGATAGACCGTGAGGGCATCATGCTGAATGAAATAAATAAATCAGATAGAGAAATACAGATACCATAAGAACTCTCTTATATATGGAATCTGAAAAACAAAAAATGAAAACAAAAAGCAAGCAAACAAACAAACCTGAGCTCGTGGATATAGAGAACAGATTGGTGGTTGCCTGAGGTTGGGGGTGGGGATGGGCGAAATGGGTGAAGGGGGTCAAAAGGTACAAACTTTCAGTTGTAAAATAAGTAAGTCAGGAGATGTAATGTACAACATGAAGACTACAGTTAAAAATACTGTATTGCATATTTGAAAGTTGCTAAAGAGAATGGATCTTGAAAGTCCTTATCACAAGAAAAAAAATTGTAACTATGTAAGTTGATGGATGTTAACTAGACTTATGTTGTGATCATTTCACGAGATATATATATATATATATTTATATATATAAAAATATTGAATCATTATATTGTACATACACACACACAAAATAATGAGGGGATGATTTGCTTCTTCCTCACCATAATTAGCTAACTCATCTACAGCGAAGTGGCACAGAAGCTAATCCATCATATAAATATGTATACATTTCTTTCCCTGCTACTGCAAATCCCAATGATCTCTATGAATTGTTCATGTGTAAGTCATCTCTTTTGTTGGGGGAGAACACAGGAGAAACCATACATACATTTGTTGAAGTTTTACATTAGTATGTGTTAGATATCATCTATTGGTTTTTTTTTTGAAGTATAATTGATTTACATTATTATGTTAGTTTCAGGTATCCAGCAAAGTGATTCAGTTATATATATATATTTTTTTCAGATTATTTTCTATTATAGGTTATTATAAGATACTGAATATAGTTCCCTGGCCTATACAGTAAAACCTTGTTGCTTATATATTTTATGTATATTAGTTTGTATCTGTTAATCCCATACTCCTGATTTACCCCTCCTCTCCTTCCCTTTCACCTTTGGTAACCATAAATTTGTTTTCTATATGTGTGAGTCTATTTCTGTTTTGTATATAGATTCATTTGTAGAATTTTTTAGATTCCACATATAAGTGATATCATATAATATTTGTTTTTCTCTTTCTGACTTACATCACTTAGTATGATAATCTCTGGGTCCATCCATGTTGCTGCAAAAGGCAATATTTCATTTTATTTATGGCTGAGTAATACTTCATTGTATATATATACCACATCTTCTTAAACTAATCATCTGTTGAGGACACGGGTTCTTTTCCTAAAAATTTTTCTTATTGAACTATAGTTGATTTATAATGTTTCAGGTGTACAGCAAAGTGATTCAGTTATATATATATATATTTTTTCAGATTCTTTTCCATTATAGGTTATTACAAGATATTGAATATAGTTTCCTGTGCTATACAGTAGGTCTTTGTTATTTATCTATTTTATATATAGTAGTGTGTATCTGTATCTGTTAATGCCAAACTCCTACTTTCTTTCTCCCCCCGCTTCCCCTTTGGTAACCACCTGTCTGTTCTCTATGTCTGTGAGTCTGTTTCTGTTTCATAGATAAGTTCGTTTGTGTCATATTTTAGATTCCACATATAAGTGATGTCATGTGATATTTGTCTTTGTCTGACTTCACTTACTATGATAATCTCTACATCATCCATGTTGCTGTAAATGGTGTTAATTTATCTTTTTTATGGCTGAGTAGTATTCCATTGTATATATACCACATTTTTTTAACACCTTTATTAGATTATAATTGCTTTACAATGGTGTGTTAGTTTCTGCTTTATAACAAAGTGAATCAGCTATACATATACATATATCCCCATATCACCTCCCTCTTGTGTCTCCCTCCCACCCCACTAGGTGGTCACAAAGCACCGAGCTGATCTCCCTGTGCTATGTGGCTGCTTCCCACTAGCTATCGGTTTTACATTTGGTAGTGCATATATGTCCATGCCACTCTCTCACTTCGTCCCAGCTTCCCCTTCCCCTTCCCCGTATCCTCAAGTCCATTCTCTAGTAGGTCTGTGTCTTTATTCCCGTCTTGCCCTTAGGTTCTTCATGACAAGAAGGAAATAAAAACAAATAATAATAAAACGACAACAAAACAAACAAAACATTAAAAAATAGTAATAATTATATTTTCCTGGGGTCTCAGCTGTCAGTATCCTTGCCCCCACCATGAGTCACAGCCACCCTCCACCTCCCTACCAGGCCCTCCAAAACCTCTAGGTAGGTGTCTGGTCCCTCTGTGGGCACTGTGGGGGCAGCTCAGACTCTGACCTGGCCCATCTCCTGTGTGTACTAGTCCCCAAAGCCCACAGCTGCTAGAACTAGACCGGTTTCAGTTTGGGGAACACTCATTGTCCATTCAGATATTCCATAGATGCAGGGTTTACCAAACTGATCATGGGGATTTAATCTGTGGTTTGTGCAGCTTCATGGAAAGATTTTTGTTCCTCTTCCTTAATCACCCTGCCCCTGGGGCTCAGCTGTGGTTTTTGCCCCACCTCTGCCTGTGGGCCACCCACATTAGTCTGCTCCTGAGGCTGCCCTGGAGCACTCAGGTCTGCCCCGGCAAGGGCAGGGTGTGGAGATGGCACAACTACCTGGGTCGCAGGTGCCCCGGTGGCGACAGCTGCGTAAGAAAGCCAGCAGCCACGTGTGCGAGAGCTCCGGCCCTAGTGGGAGCCTTTCCTAGTGCCTGGCAGCAGGTGTGGTGGCAGGCACGAGAAGGCCAGCCCTGGTGGGGGCTTTTCCTAGCACCTGGCGGCAGGCACGAGAAGGCCAGCCCTGGTGGGGGCTTTTCCTAGCACCTGGCGGCAGGCACGAGAAGGCCAGCCCTGGTGGGGGCTTTTCCTAGCACCTGGCGGCAGGCACGAGAAGGCCAGCCCTGGTGGGGGCTTTTCCTAGCACCTGGCGGCAGGCACTAGAAGGCCAGCCCTGGTGGGGGCTTTTCCTAGCACCTGGCGGCAGGCACGAGAAGGCCAGCCCTGGTGGGGGCTTTTCCTAGCACCTGGGTGGGGGAGGGGCCGGTGTGTGGAGAGAGAGGCTGCAATGGTGGCTCCACCCCCTGCGTGTCATTCAACAGTGGAGCCTTGCTTCTATGGCAGTCTGGGTTTCCTCCACAAGCATTCCTGGTTGTGGATTTCCTCCCTCCCATCCCGTCAGGCTGTCTCCTCACAGCCAACAGCAGTCCTCCCCACAGTTTGCTCTCCAATCCCCAGGTTCCAGCTCTCAGCCCCCATGTATGGTGGACACACATCCCAGTCTGGGGCACACAGGGCTGTGGCATGGACCATCTGTGTCTCACTCTGTCCTGTCTGCCATAGACCGGCTGTTTCACCCTCCTCCAACAGCCTCAGATACTCCCCCTTCTGTCCCAACTGATTTCCCCATTGGTGAGGGGGCTTCCTCGGATGCAGGAACCTCTCCTCTGCTTTAGCTCCCGCCCCCCTAGGGGTGCAGATCCCGTCCTGCTTCCTCTCCCCTTCTTTTTCCCTTCTTTCTTTCATCCTACCCAGTTATGCAGGGATCTCTCTTGTCCTTTCCAGTGTCCAAGGTCTTTTGCTAGTGTTCAGCTGATGTTCTGTGAGAATTGTTTAATCTGTAGATGTATTCTTTTTTTTTTAAATTTTATTTATTTATTTATTTTTGACTGTGTTGGGTCTTCGTTTCTGTGCAAGGGCTTTCTCTAGTTGTGGCAAGCGGGGGCCACTCTTCATCATGGTGCGCGGGCCTCTCACTATCGCGGCCTCTCTTGTTGCGGAGCACAGGCTCCAGACGCGCAGGCTCAGTAGTTGTGGCTCATGGGCCTAGTTGCTCCGCGGCATGTGGGATCTTCCCAGACCAGGGCTCAAACCCGTGTCCCCTGCATTAGCAGGCAGATTCTCAACCACTGCGCCACCAGGGAAGCCCTGTAGATGTATTCTTGATGCATTTGTGGGGAGAGATGAACTCCACATCCCCCTACTCCTCTGCCATCTTGGTTTCCTTCATGATTACTGTTTTTGATATCATATTTTACACTTAAGTGTTTTGTGTAGCCCTTAACTGCTTATTGTGGATACAGATGATTTTAATACTTTTGTCTTTTAACCTCCCTACTAACTTTGTGTGTGTGGATGATTTCCTACCTTTACTGTTTGCCTTTACCAGTGAGCTTTTTCATTCCATAATTTTCTTGTTTCTAGTCGTGACCTTTTTTTTTTCACCTAGAGACGTTCCTTTAACATTTGTTGGAAAGCTGGTTTGGTGGTACTGAATTATTTTAGCTTTTGCTTATCTGTAAAGCTTTTGATTTCTTCATTAAATCTGAATGAGTGCCTTGCTGGGTAGAGTATTCTTGGTTGTAGGCTTTCCCTTTCATCACTTTAAATATATTGGACCACTCCCTTCTGGCCTGCAGAGTTTCTGCTGAAAAATCAGCTGATAGCCTTATGGGAGTTCCCTTGTATGTTACTTGTGACTTTTCCCTTGCTGCTTTTAGTCTTCTCTCTTTATCTTCAATTTTCATCATTTTGATTACAATGTGTCTTGTTGTGTTCCTCTTTGGGTTAATCCTGTATGGGCCTCTTTGGGCTTCCAGGACTTGGGTGACTATTTCCTTTCCCAGATTAGGGAGGTTTTTGGCTATTATCTCTTCAAATAGTTTCTTGGGACCTTTCTCTTTCTCTTCTCCTTCTGAAACCCCTATAATGTAAATATTCGTGTGCTTGATGTTGTCCCAGAAGTCTCTTAAACTGTCCTCATTTCTTTTCATTCTTTTTTCTTTTTTATGTTCTTCAGCAGTGAGTTCCACAACTCTGCTTCCTGATGGATGGTCTTCCTGCTCACTGATCCGTTTTTCTGAATCATTTAGTCTACTTTTGAGTCCTTCTAGTGTATTTTTCATTTCATTTATTATATTCTTCATCTCTGTTTGGTTGCTCTTTATATTTTCTCTTTGTTAAAACCTTCTAACTTCTCACTCTGGGCATCCATTCTCCTCCCAAGTTCTTTGATCATCTTTACAATCATTACTCTGAACTCTTTCTCAGGTAGATTGCCTATCTCCACTTCACTTAGTTCTTCTAGGGTTTTAACTTTATCCTTCGTCTGGAACATATTCCTCTGCCGCCTCATTTTGTCTAAGTTGCTATTTGTATTTTTATGTATCTGGTAGGTTAGTTATGTTTCTCAACCTTGGAGAAGTCACCCTCTGTAGGAGGCATCCTATGTGTCCCAGCAGTGCACTCCCCTCTAATCACCCAACGTATATGCTCTAGGGGTTCCCCCTAAGAGGGCTGTATGGGTCCTTTTGTTGTGGTGGGCTGACTTTGTGGGTGGCCTTGTAGGCTTGGTTGGCCCTAGTCTCGTTAGTTGCCAGGTCCTGCCTTGTACTGATGCTGCTGGCTGCTGTTTAGCAGGGCCCGATCATGAGGTGGCTCATTGAGGAATCCTAGGGGGCCCCAGGGCTAGTGCTGGCTCACTGGTGGGTGGAGCCAGTGTCCCAAAGCCTCTGGGGCTATTGCTCACCCATTGGCAGCTGAAGCTAGATCCTGGGGTTAGTGCCACACTAGTGGCAGGCAGAGCTGGTTTCTGGAGTCTGTCTGCAGGGCCCAGGGATCCCAGAACTTGTTTCAGATCATTGATGGGGAAGGGTGGTTCCTGACACAGTTGGGTTTGGGGTCTGGGGTGTCCTGAAGGTTGTGTAGGCCTGCTAGCATGCAGGATCAGGGCCCAGCTGGCACTAGGGTAGGGTCTGGCCTGCATGGTGGGATTGTAGTTTTCTTACTTCTGCTGTCTACCCCCTGGTGGTTGAGGATGGTCTAGAGGCTTGTGTAGGCTTCCTGCTGGGAGGGTCTGATGCCTGTCCACTGCTCAGTGGAGCTTGATCTTGGCACTCTGGTGGGCTAGGCTGTGTCTAGGGGTGTGCCCAGAGGTGGCTATCAGCCCTTTATCCTTTAGGCAGCCTGTCTGCTGATGGATGGTGCTGTGTCCCCACCCAGTTGGATATTTGGCCTGAGGTGTCCCCGCACTGGAGCCTATAGGCTGTTGGTTGGCACCAGGTCTTGGAACTAATGAGCCAATATGTCAGCTGCCAGGAGTGTTCACAGGGTTGAATATTCCCCAGTATGTCTGACACCATGTCCATGTCCCCAGGGTGAGCCACAGCCACTCCCCCCCCCCCCGTCACCTCTACAGGAGACTCTCCAAGCCCAGCAGGTAGGTCTAGCCTAGGCTCCTATCAAATCAATGCTTTTGTCCTGGTCCTGGCACATGTGAGATTGTGTGTGCCCTTTAAGAGTGAAACCTCTATTTCTGCCAGCCCTGTGGGGCTCCTGCAATTAAGTCCCATTGGCTTACAAAGACAAATTCTGGGGACTCGTCTTCCTGGTGCCAGACCCATGGGATGGGGAGCCAGACGTGGGGCTCAGGACTCTCACTCCTGTCGGAGAACCTCTGCAATATAATTATTCTCCAGTTTGTGGGTCGCCCACCCATGGGGTATGGGATTTGATTATATTGTGAATACGCCCCTCCTACCCATCTTGTTGTGGTTCCTTATGTCTTTAGTTGTAGAAGATCTTTTCTGGTAGGTTCCTTTATTTTTTTCATTGATGTTTTTTCTGCAGATAGTTGTGATTTTGGTGTGCTCATGAGAGGAGGTAAACTCAGGGTCTTTCTACTCCACCATCTTGGGTGCTCTCCTCGACCCTGGGTTGTTTCTATGTCTTGCCTATTGTAAATAATGAACAATGTACTATGAACACTTGGGTACATGTATCTTTTCGAATTAGTGTTTTCTTTTTTCTGGATATATATCTAAGAGTAGAATTGCTGTATCATATAGTAGTTCTATTTTTAGTTTTTTAAGGAACTTCCATATTATCGACCATAGTGGCTACACCAATTTATATTCCCACCAACAGTGTATGAGGGTTCCCTTTTCTTATTGGTTTGTTAATTTCTCCTCACAACAGACCTGTGAGGTAGGTATCAATGTACCATTTTATAGATAACCCACTATAGTGTCACACAAATCTACTTAGAGGCTGTTGTGTAATCCCACTGCTCCTTGAAGAATTTATGTGTATAAAAAGAATGAAAGGACATATAGGTAGCTTTCATTTCCTGCTTACTCCTGCATCTACATCTCATTTCTTTATTAAATGTGAATTAGGTGTCTACTGTGTACCAGGCATGGTCAGTCCAATTCCACATCTGCATCCCATACCTTCCCCCTCCTGATCAGTAGACCTGGGTAACTAGAGACATCCACAGGCAGCAAGGTGGATGTTAGTGCGCACGCCATAGGGTGGTGAGGTATGACCTCAAAGGGACTCCATTCCAAACAAGTTTAGTTCAGGCTTCACCCTGAGTCCTGGAAACCTGGCATCTAAACAGGAAATAATGCAGTTGAGAGGGGAGAGGTTGTACTTGGGAAACCGAGGCAACTCGTAACCCACACCTTTGTTCTCTTGAAGAGCCCTAAGAGGCTACTACTTTCTCCTGACAAGATTTCCCTCCCAGAAGGACAGTGAATGTCAAGGTAGTAACACTGTGTGGTTTCAGTCTTGGTTCTGTCATGGGTGCGAGCTAGAGGGTTATTTTCTCTTAGCTCTTGGCCAGGTTGCATGGATAGATGTCGAGAGTGATTTTGTGTCTGTCTTATCCCTAGGAGGGTGGTCCCTCCCATTTAGTTATCTGAGGGGTCCATCAGAGGTGACATGGAGTTTCTTCTTCATTTAGGACCTTGTCTCCCAGTGGTGGGGGCCTGGACCCAGATCCACAGGAGACAGAAAGCATAGAGACCAAGTTCTCAAAGACAAGCCCAGACCAGGACCCTGATCTGCACATCTAAGTCTCCTGATTTAGTGGATAGTTTTCACAGATTTCTCACAAGATGGACCTCCCCTCTGGGTTGCTCTTATGCCTGACATGTCCACCAACAGAGGGCTGGATGATCACCTATGGTCCATCTACATCTGGTGGATTATGCAGTTATAGAATCAATGAGGACTCCCTCTCTGTACGGGTACAGAGTCATCTCCACGATATATTGTTCAGTGAAAAACCAAGGTGCACAAAATTGTGTAGAGCTGCTGCTGTCTAATACAGTAGCCACTAGCCGTACTTAACTATTTAAAATTTAATTAGATTAAATTAAATAATTTAAAAATAAGTTCCTTAGTCACAGTAGACACATTTTAGGTGTTCAGCCTCTTAGGTAGCCAGTGGCTACTGTGTGGGACACACAGATACACAGCATTTTCATTTCTGCAGAAATTTCCATTGCACAGCACTGGAGTAGAATATGCCACCTTTTATGTATGAAAAGGGGAGAAAACTAATATACATGTTATAATTGATTATATTTTTTGGAAAGGTTAAAACAAAACTGATATGAATGATTTCTTATAGGTGACAGAAGAGCAGCCCAGGATGGAAGGACATGATATATAGTCTCATAACAAATATAATACATATTTACCAGCTCCATGCACTTAAAGGACAAGAAACAAGACCAACCCAGTAGCAATGAGCAACTCTTGTCCCAGACTGAATGTTATAAAAACATTTCCCACTAAAAGGAACCAGGCTTCCTTAGAGAAATGGCTGATACCAGGTCTGGATAGGGATTGTACCAGATGAGTCTAGACAAGATTCCATTACCAGAAAGTATGTCAAGGACACAAAAGACACAAAAGATGGGGGTTACAGAGACTGAGGAAGGGAAAATTTGAACACCAAAAACATTAATGACTGCAATGTATTAAAACATGAAATATATGAACATCTATGAAAGAACAAATAAAACCAACTCGCTGTTCACCTTTGGAGGATCCCAGGGAAACAAATCACTATTTTTGAAAGTAGAAATAGTGTAAAAGAATAACATTCATCCTTCCCTTCTGTGTGGACCAGACCTCAAGGTAACCTTGTAATTAAGGAGGGGAAGTTTGTTTTACAGAAGAATTCTAGCTAATAAATTATTAAATTAAAACATCATCCTTTACAACCACTAATGAAATGTAGATCTAGGCCATAATCTTTAAGGGGCTACAAAAGCCATGAGTCAAAAGGCAGATGGGAAATTTCATAATGGGTGGACCAGGATGATAACACCTGGACCCAGTGATCAGTCTCAAGGGCACAGGAGGAAAGACAGCCTGACATGATGAGGCTCCTGATGTAGGGCTACAGGAAGTACAACACCACTTCTCAGGTACTCTTTCCACAAATCTGAATCTGAGCAAGCCTCTATATGTACAGTAATTACCAATTTAAAGGAAGTAGGATGGGCCAGAGGAACAGAACAAACAGCACAGTAGAGATACAATCAGCATAATCCAGAATGCAAACTTTCACATGAAAAAGATCCAGTTGAAGTAAATAAATGGAAATTAAAAGAAGAGGAGGGTATTTGGATGTAAAGAGACTTAAGATTTTAGAGAAATTAAACTTTAAACCACAAAATATTCCACCACGTGCCTACAAGAACAAAAAAAAATGAGAAAGATGGAAAATAGCAAGTGTTGGCAAGGATATGGAGCAGAAGAACTCTCACACACTGCTGGTTGGAATATTGATGGGAATCAATCACTGTGAGAAACCATTTGGCAGGATCTACTGAGCTCAACATACAAAACCCTATGACTTAGAAAAGCCATTCTTAGGTACAGCCCCAAGAGAAAGGAAATTAAATGTCCATTCAAAAGGTATATACAAGATCATTCATAGGAACATTATTCATAATTAGTCAAAGCTGTAAAAAACCCAAATACTCATAATGGATGGATATATTACAAAACACCCACATGATGTAATACTGTATACCAATGAGAATGAACAATCTACAGCTGTGGACAACAGTGACATAAAACACACATTATGTTCAGGAAAGGAGCCATACTGAAGAGTATATGCTGCATGATTCCAAGCATTTTTCTTCTAATCTACCAGAAGAGTTTAGGGAAAGAGAGGAAAATTAATACCTCACTTCCTTTTATTTGAAGGTACTTAGTGTCTTCTTATATTACCTGCTGGTTAACCTCAGAGAAGCGTGTATCCTCTGAGCCCTTGAAAAGTGATTCACTACACATAGGAACATAGGCTAGTGCCATGTAAAATGGACAGAAGACTGGGTAGTAGACAGGAGACACACCTGGCCCAAGGGCCAGACCTAACCCACTGCGATGGTCCAGCCACCGCAGAGGGTCTTCCAGATCCCGACGGAGAGGGGCAAGGGACTGAATAGCACCGCGAGTATGGGATCAGAAGGACCAAGACAACTGATGGTTGCAAGGCACTTTATTTAGAATCTACTGAATCTTATATAGACAGAAGAGGAACCCATTATCAGACAATGAACCCATAAAATTGCTTATCGTCTCAGTTCAATCACCACCACGGACATCAGCAAGTTTACAACGATCATTCCTGAACAATAACTTCCCTTAACCAGGCACGCACAGCCCCCAGCCATAAGGAACAACCAGGACTCTCAGTTCCCTGAGGTCTCCTGGCTTGAGATAGCTTCGCTAATCTCTTTTACATCCCTCAGGCCTGGAACAAAGAGTGCATTCCAAGTCAAGGGGGCAAAGCTCTTAAGTGACTTTGCTTTTTGTGAGAGACATACTGTCTCCACCAGGAGTGACCTCCGGCTAAGACTGCATGCCTCCCACAGGTCCCCCTTTTTTCTTTTTTAAAGCATGTTGTTGTAAACGCAAACCATGGAGCTCAGTACTGAGATGAACATATCTTTGCAGAACAAATTTTACAAAGCATGGGATAATTGCCAACATAAGAAAACACATAATGGCTAGAGATAAGCCACCCTGAATCCAGTTTTGGGGATTGAGCCAATGTAGTTGACTAACCAACCATTTTATAATTTCTGTTGGATGATTTTCATCTAGATGTGATTCTTGTATAGCTTGAATTTCTGCATTTAATTTACGTATATCCAAACTAATCTTGCTGTCAGACCATACACTAAGAATATGCATTTTGATTCTTTCCCAATCCCAGTCAGATTCATTGTACTTATGCGCCGTTACATAGATCCGAGTAGAATTACAGACCTCAAAACTTGACTGAGGAAAAGCAGTAGGGATAAATGAAGGCAAAAGACCCGGCGAATGCCGGGAAAACACGGTCACTTGATGACCCACCAGTAAGGTGCCTTGCCCTCCTGTAGAAGTTTCTACACATAGATAATGTCCAGAATCAGAAGGTTGTAAATTCTTAATAAGTATAGAATGATTAAAAGGATCTTTAGGGTTAACTCGGGTAATACGTTCCTGAATGTTAATTAATTGATGATCTTTATACCAATACACAAATGTAGATGAATCTCCTCGTTTTACTATCTGCCTACAATATAAAGTAAGAGAAGAACCAGTAAAGCGATACGCAACTCTGTTATTAGTTGCATATTGTGATTCTGCCTTTCCAGCATATTGCACAGTATGTTCGAAAGCTATAGCTTTAACACATCCTGATTTCAAATTTAGCGGACTTAAACATACAGGAAAATAACTAAACCAATTGGAATAATTCACAGACATATTTGCCATCTTAATATTTCCAATAAAATCCCCCAAAATGGTATCATTATAAAATACAGGGGCTTCCCGGGTGGCGCAGTGGTTAAGAATCCGCCTGCCAATGCAGGGGACACGGGTTCGAGCCCTGGTCCCGGAAAATCCCACATGCCGCGGAGCAGCTGAGCCTGTGAGCCACAATTACTGAGCCTGCGCGTCTGGAGCCTGTGCTCCGCAACAAGAGAGGCCGTGATAGTGAGAGGCCCGCGCACTGCGATGAAGAGTGGCCCCCACTTGCCACAACTGGAGAAAGCCCTCGCACAGAAACGAAGACCCAACACAGCCATAAATAAATAAAAATAAATTAAAAAAAAAATTTAAAAAAATAAAATACAGGGAAATCGGCATCCATCCAGGAAACAGGTTGTAGCAAAGGGGGGTCAGGAACATAAGCCCAGTATAAATCATCAGCTTGAACAGAAGAGGTAGAAAGAACAGCCAACATAGCCAAAAACATTGTCATAGGGGTAAAAGGAGTCCTTTGAGCAGTCACTAATTCCTGAGCTTGAGCCACCAATTTCTTCAATTGACCCCAAGTCGGAGGATCACTTTGCCGAGTCCTTCGTGCTGGACGCTTCCTTTTCCGACCTCTTCTCTTGGAATCCATCCCTGGAACAGTCTTCGCATTCAGCGAGAGGCGCCGCATCTTCCGAACCAGCTGCGGGGTCTTTCTTGTCATCTGTCTGTCTAACAAGACGTTCAGGAAGCCACCGAGGGGAGTCAGCACTTCTAGGAAAAACACAAACATGACCTCGACCCCAGATTAAAACTGGATCAGGTCCATTCCATATATTTGTCAGAGGGTCCTTCCACAGCACCTGTGCCGAAGCTCCTTGAGCTGTGGAAGCGGCCATCAGACGTTCAAAAGCTGTGTTACCTGCTCGATCAACTGTCAAAAAATTTAAAATAAACAAGGCATGATTTAATAAGGCATGGGGTGTCTTAGTATATTCCCCCTTTTGTATTTTAGAAAGAGTGAGCTTCAGAGCTTGATTTGCACGTTCAACAATGCCCTGTCCTTGAGGATTATAAGGAATACCAGTAAGGTGAGTGATGTTAAAAGTAGCACAGAAAGAAGCAAAAGAGGTACTAGTGTATCCAGGGGCATTATCCGTTTTAAGTATTTGGGGAATTCCCATGAAGGCGAAACAATGAAATAAGTGGGTAATAACGTGCTTTGTGGCTTCTCCAGTCTGGGCAGTAGCACAAAGGAAGCCAGAATAAGTGTCAATAGTTACATGAACAAACTGAAGCTTTCCAAAGGAAGAAACATGAGTAACATCCATTTGCCATATATGAGCAGGGCGAAGACTGCGAGGATTGACTCTGAAATGAGGAACTGGGAGATGTGGAGCACATTGGGAACATTGTTTAACAATTTGTCTAGCAGCCTCTCGAGAAACGGCAAATTGTTTTTGTAACATGGCTGAAGATTGACGATGTAAAGAATGAGAATTTTGAGCGTGTTGCACAGCAGCAGGCTGGGTCACGACACCTGCTAAAGATTTAGTGAGAGAATCAGCCCAAGTGCTACCAGAAGTCAATGGTCCAGGCAGGGAAGAATGCGCTCTGATATGAAGCACCGTGACGGGACCTTGATGTGTGCGAATTAAATGCTGTAAAGTCATAAAGGTATGAAACAACTGAGCATCATTAGTATGGCCAAGTGTGGCAGTTTCCAAAGCTACTAGGACCTCAACTAAATAACGACTATCAGAATATAGATTAAAAGATACCGTGGAAAATTTTTGAAAGGCCATAATAATGGCATGTAATTCAACTCGCTGAGCAGAGCGCAGGTTAGTATGTTCTGTAATTTGGATGCCAGTATCTGTGATTATAGCTGCAATGCCATTAGATGATCCATCTGTAAAAACAGTAAAGGCATTTGGTAGAGGGAAACGTTTAATAATTGTGGGGAAAATGTAAGGAGTAGTGAGACTAAATTGTATTATGTTATCAGCAGGGTAATGGTTGTCTATAGGGCCAGAATAACCACAAAAGGCTAGCCCCCATAGATTGCTGTGTTGTAATAACCAAGTGAAGTGTTCTGAATTATAAGGCAAAATTATGTGCGTAGGGTCATAGCCAAAAAGTTGCATACATCGAGTTCTTCCCATCTGTACTAAAGAAGCAATCAATTCATAATAAGGAGTAATAACTTTGGAAGGAGTTACCTTCATATGAAGCCATTCAAGAATCCCCACAGGTTGCCACAAAACTCCCGTAGGAACATGTGGAGTAGGACAAATGATTAATTTTACAGGCAAATCTAAATGTACACGAGTTAATTGAGCTTGCTGTATAGCAGCATTGACCAATTGTAAGGCCTTGGCTCCCGGAGAAGTCAGTGTACACGGAGATAAAGGGTTAGAATCGCCTTTTAAAATATCAAACAAAGGTTGTAATTGGGCAGTAGTTAATTTTAAAGAAGGTCTCAGCCAATAAATGTCTCCTAAGAGTTTTTGAAAATCATTTAATGTATGTAACTGGTCAGTACGTATCTCAATTTTCTGTGGAATAATTTTCGTGGCATTGATAAATTTTCCCAGATAAGCAAAAGGGGATGTTTTTTGAATCTTATCATCTGCTATTACTAGGCCAAAACTTTGAAGTGATCTTTGTAGTTGTTCAAAAGCATGTTGTAACATAGTAACATTAGAATGAGCTAATAATATATCATCCATATAATGAATTAAATATAAGGCAGGAAACTGAAGACGGACAGGTTGCAATGCCTAAGCAACATATTTCTGACATAGGGTAGGACTATTAGCCATACCTTGAGGTAATACCTTCCACTGATATCGTTTCATAGGCTCTCGAAAGTTAACAGCAGGCACACTAAATGCAAAACGCTTTTTATCTTCAGGATGTAAGGGAATAGTAAAAAAAACAATCCTTTAAATCTATAACAATAATATGAAAAGTATAAGGAATGGCCGAAGGAGAAGGAAGACCTGGTTGTAATGCTCCCATAATTAACATAGTTTGATTGACAGCCCTTAAATCTTGTAATAGTCGATATTTTCCTGACTGTTTTTGTATAACGAATATTGAAGTGTTCCAAGGACTAATAGAAGGTTCTAAATGTCCTAATGATAATTGCTCATTGACCAATTGACGAGCAGCTAATAATTTCTCCTGAGTCAGGGGCCATTGGTCCAGCCACACAGGTGAATCACTCAACCATGTTATGGGATCAGCAGTGAGTGGAGGAGACTCCAAGGCCCCTAAGAAAAACCCAGTCCCTGTCTATTAGTGAAAGTCCTTGGAACAACAGGTTCAACAATTCCCTGTTGATTAATACCTAAGCCTCCATTAGGAAGAAAACCTTGGTTTAATAACATATTAGTCACAGTAGAGTTAGGGCTACACAATAACACTCCCATATCTTTAAGTATATCACGGCCCCATAAGTTAATGGGTAATCCAGGAATAATGTAAGGTTGAAAATAACCCATATGTCCTTCTGAATCCTGCCATTTTAACAATTGAGCACTTTGTAGAGGAGCCGTTGTTTGCCCTATTCCTTGTAGCTCCGAAATGGATGAATGAACAGACCATTGTTTTGGCCAATGGATTTGTGTCATAACTGACACGTCAGCTCCAGTATCCAAGAGCCCCAAAAACCGTTTACCATTAATCATCAATTGCATCTGTGGGCGTTGCCTTCCTATTTTTTGAACCCAATAAGCTGCATTAGAGGAGCCAAAAGCTTTAGTTCCCCTCTTCTGATGTTGTAATATGTTTCCCTCAGGCACATATGGAAACAGAATAAGTTGAGCAATCTTATCACCTGAGTTAACAGTAATAAGTTTCTTCAATGTGTAAGCCATAATTTTAATTTCTCCCTCATAATCAGCATCTACAATTCCTGGCAGGATAGTTAATCCTTTCATAGAAACACTACTCCAGCCTAAAACAAGGCCAGCTGTCCCCGGAGGTAAAGGCCCAAAAACTCCTGTAGGTAAAGCTTGAGGCTCCATTCCAGGTGTTAATACATATCTGGAGGAGGCACTGAGGTCCAATCCTGCGCTATCAGGCGTGGCTCGGAACAGGGAGGAGATACTGGGCCGAGATTTTGCTTCATAAAACTCTTGGGTGTAGTCTGAGGAGGACAAATAGGCAGGTTTCCTAGACTCTTGGGGACACTCTGTGGAGGGCAGATGGTCATTGCCCCTATTGTTTGGCGGGGCCGGGGAGGGCCCCGCAAGAAGTTTTCCGACAGAGGAGTTCCATCTGTATGGGTCTGAGATCGACGTTCCTTAGCCCAATGTTTTCCTCTCTGACATCGAGGACACAAACCAGGTGCCCTGGGTCCTGTAGGCGCCTCCACCCCTAGGCCAGCCTTGGCACCAGGGGGAGCCCTACAGTCTTTGGCAAAATGACCAGCTCTGCCACATTTAAAACATGGACCCCTTTTTCTAGTAGGTTGGACTATGCCGGCTTTTGTAAGTGCGGCAGCAATAGCAGCTCCTTGTACATAAGGAGGTCCAATATCTGAGCAAAGGCGAATATAATCCTCTAAGGTTCCTTTTTTTTTTCCCAAGGTCTAATAGCCGCTTGGCAAGCACTATTAGCATTTTCGAAAGCCAATTGTTTCACTATAATAGTTCCAGTAGGGCCATCCACTATCAAGCGCCCCACTGCCTGAAGCAGCAGATCCACAAAATCTGCATAAGGTTCATCGGGCCCCTGTCTAATCTTCGAAATATCTTCTGTTTTTTGAGTGGAAGGCAATTTTCTCCAGGCTTGTAGAGCTAAATGATTAATATGAGGATAGGCCATTGCTGGATAAGTGAGCTGATCTTGCAAAGATATATATTGTCCTTCTCCTACCAACATGTCATAACCAATAGGAATATTGTGAGCAGCATTCTCTTCAGCTTGCTCAGCAGCCCTCTCATAAAAGTCTGATTTCCACATGAGATAATCCCCCCCATTTAAGCAGGCTCGTGCAATAGATTTCCAATCCGAGGGAGGTAAAGCCTCCCCGGCTATAGTATCAATCAGAGCTGTTGTAAAAGGGGCTGTAGCCCCGTATTGGGCACATGCTGCCTTTAGGTCTTTCAAAACTTTAAAAGGGATAGCCTGATGTTCCCTAATACCCTGCTGAGGATTATTAGGATCTGGTCTTTCAATAACTGGGCAGCAAAACAAAGGATCTTCTCCTCTCTGCACTGCCCCCTGAACAGCCCTCTGCAGCGGGCTCAAAGGGACAGCATCATGTGACTTACTCACATTCAATTTTTTAAGAGACTTTTCCACCAGAGCTAATAAAACATCATCATTAGGATATTTATTCTTTTCATATCGTGCAGCTTCCTCAGCAAGATCAAAAGGCACATCCTCATCTGAAAATGGAGGGCTGATTGCAACCTCCGCAAGTGGCGGAGCAGAAGAAATAGGCTTAATGTGTTTCCCTTCATAAAGGGGTTCCAAGCATTCCTTGATCAAATTCCATATACTAAATGTCATAATCGGAACTTGAGCTGGGCCATTGGCCTTATAATGATTGCAAAGATCTTCCCCTACTTTCTCCCATATAGCGGCATCTATAGAACCTCCCTCAGGAAACCAAGGAGAAACCTCATATACATGCTGTAAGAACTCAGAGATCTGTGAGGTAGATACTTTTGTGCCCCGTGCCTTTAACATAGACAACAGCACTTGGGCGAACAACTCACGCTCCTTTAGAGCCTTTTTGTCCCATCTTATTTTACTTCTGACTCTATCTGCCTTATGCTTCCTGTTTCACTTATTATATTCGTGGCGGCCACTTACTCTTCTATATTCTGCATAAGGATCCGCTTACCTCTTTTTCTGTACTTCCTCAGCCGTCAGGTCCCTGTGCGGGCGCCACTTGCGATGGTCCAGCCACTGCAGAGGGTCTTCCAGGTCCCGACGGAGAGGGGCAAGGGACTGAATAGCACCACGAGTATGGGATCAGAAGGACCAAGACAACTGATGGTTGCAAGGCACTTTATTTAGAATCTACTGAATCTTATATAGACAGAAGAGGAACCCATTATCAGACAATGAACCCATAAAATTGCTTATCGTCTCAGTTCAATCACCACCACGGATGTCAGCAAGTTTACAACGATCATTCCTGAACAATAACTTCCCTTAACCAGGCACGCACAGCCCCCAGCCATAAGGAACAACCAGGACTCTCAGTTCCCTGAGGTCTCCTGGCTTGAGATAGCTTCGTTAATCTCTTTTACATCTCTCAGGCCTGGAACAAAGAGTGCATTCCAAGTCAAGGGGGCAAAGCCCTTAAGTGACTTTGCTTTTTGTGAGAGACATACTGTCTCCACCAGGAGCTACATCCGGCTAAGAATGCATGCCTCCCACACCCACTAACTCTAGGTGACCTTGAGTAAGTCACCACACCTCTTCTGCCCTCACCTATCAAAGGGGGTCAGACCATCCCTGATGCCCAAGAAGGGAGGCCTCAGACACAGAGCAATGAGATCCCATCTGAAAAGCACTCTGAGTTCATGACAAAAAGAATTCACCAGGGGAGTCCAAGACAATTTTTTAATGAGAAAATTATCTAATGCATAGAAATTATAACAGTTAATACCTTTTTGCTTTATAATTCTTATCTTTTCATTTTTCTTAAATAAATACCCCCATGTGTGTGGGAAAATGCCTACTGATACATAGTTTCCACTAAAAGAGATAGGGCCCTAACTTAACATCACTGTCCATGGGTTGACACAGCTCAGCAAATGTCTCTTTCATCTTCCTAGGTGTACCATTTAGAAGTGAGGGCTCTGAAGACAGATAGGTCCAAACCCTATTTCTGCCACTTACAAACTGTGTGAGTTTGAATACTTTTACTTCACTTTACAGTCACTTAAATTGTCTCATCTGCAAAATGCAGTTCTACAATACAGTACTGACCATAGAAGAAAAAAGGTTAGAAGAAAAATCTTGCCTAGTGTTTTGGTTTTTACAAGGATGAATGGTCAGGAATCACATCATTTAAAAAATTCTACAATATAAGATATTGATGAAGAAAATTGAAGATAATACAAATAAATGGAAAGATATTCCATGTTCATGGATTGAAAGAAAATTGTTAAAATGTCCATACTACCCAAGGCAATCTACAGATTCAATGCAGTCCCTATCAAAATACTGTGGCATTTTTCACAGACCTAAAACAAATAATTTTAAAATTTGTATGGAAACACAAAAGACACTGAATAGCCAAAACAATCTTGAGAAAGAAGAATGGAGCTAGAGGAATCACACTTCCTGACTTCAGACTATACCACAAAGCTACAGTAAATGAAAACAGTATGGTACTGGCACAAATACAGACACAAAGATCAACGAAACAGAATAGAGAGCCCAGATATAAACCCACTCACCTATGGTCAATAACCTATGACAAAGGAGGCAAGAATATACAATGGAGAAAAGACAGCCACATGAGACAGAAGAACAGGGATAACACCATGTGACGATGTAGGCAGAGGTTGGAGTTACACAGAACCAAGCTAAGAAATGCAAAAATTGCCAGCAATCCACCAGAAGCTACAAAGAAGTGCAAATAGATTCCCCAACTGGTTTCAGAGGAAGCACGGCCCTGGTAATACCTTGATTTCAGGCTTCTTGCCTCCAGAACTGTGAGACAATACATTTCTATTGTTTACGCCACTCAGCTTGTGGTACTTTGTCATGGCAGCCTTAGGAAACTATTGCAGTCCCTCCCATATAAAACACTGAGTATTACTGAAAAGAAAGAATTGTTCCCTTTTTGACCCACTGAGAGGAGACACAGATATTTAAAGGCAAGTTGCAGATAAAATTCACACCAAAGATAGACATTAAAGGATTCAAAATTACATACATACTACTATATATACAAATAGATAACTAATAAGGACCTACCGTGTAGCACAGGGAACTCTACTCATTACTCTGTAATGGCCTATATGGGAAAAGAATCTAAAAAAGAGTGGGTATATGTATAATTGATTCAGTTTGCCGTACACCAGAAACTAACAAACACAACACTGTAAATCAACTATACTCCAATAAAAATTTTTTTACAAAAGGATTCAAAATTGTAAGAACACCTTCTTGCAGGGACTTCCCTGGCAGTCCAGTGGTTAAGACTCCATGCTTCCACTGCAGGGGGCATGGTTCAATCCTTGGTCAGGGAACTAAGATCCCGCATGCCACGTGACATGGTCAAAAGAAAAAGAAAAAAAAAAAAAAAAAAGAACACCTTCTTGCAAATTCACAGCAGTGCCTTTCAAACTTGGATGATACCACAACCAACATGAGAAATTGTTCCAACATGTAGACTCCTCCGAATGCACCTCCCTCTTTTGGATTCAGCAGACCTAGAGTGAGCCCAGGAATCTGCTATTTTAACAAGTACCCTCTGATGATTTTGATGAGGTAGTTCATGGACCACTTGGAAAAATCCCGACTTAAACATGGTGATGTTTGATTAACATTAATTTAATGCCTACCATGCAGAGTTCTATGATATCCACAGTGTGTCTGTTAATGTAATTACTAGAAAGTGCACTGGTTCTTCAACCCACCTACAACCACAGATTGCTTTCCCACATGGGATCACACTTAAATCCACAATATTCCTGGGTGGTTGGGAGCATTGGGTACTGTTAGCCTGTTGTATAGATGAGGCATGGGAAAAGGTAGTGAGGTACCTGAAGCGTCCCAGTGACGGGGCCCGATCTCTTCACTCTTGCTCCAGGAACCCATCTAGCAGATTCAACATCACACTTGGTTCTTCTCTGTCGGCTCTTGTTTCTGGGGCTCAGTGTCCACATCCTTCTCTGATGTTCCACTGCAGGGAAGAGTAAGGGGAAAAGACAGCACATGGAATAGAGAGGAAAGTGAAAGGAAGGGAAAGCACATGAAATACAGGGGGCAGGAGTGAGGATGTACTTGCCTGTCCCCGCTCAATTCACTGGAAGCTGTGCAGTGATGCTTTTCCTCTTCCCCAGCTCCATCACACAGCCCCCTCCACACACAGCAGTGACACTGAGGCTCTCACATCATGGACATGCGGGCTTATCCCTGCTGTGTTACATGTCTAAGTATTCTTTCTGGAGGTCATGCTATTATGGTAATGTCAGAGGCATCACACTAAACAGGATGAAGGAGGTAAAGTTGGAAAGGGAAGCTTAAATTTTTGAGGGACTACTAAATGCCACACAGTGTAGGTTGTTCTTTTCCGCCTTTTTCTCTCTAAATCCTCAAGGTAACGCTCTGAAGTGGACATCATTACCTCCTTTTTACAGGTTGGGATACACTAGGCTCAGAGAGCCCAGTACATGCTAAAGAATTCTAGAGAGGCATTAAATGGACACAGAAGCCAACTTGACGGGTCTAACACTGGTCAGTTCTGGGACAATTTAGCATCGAAATACGTAATTATAATGATAGATGGTAACTCTTTGAGGAAAATAGGAACCTGTGAGCCATACTCATAAAATAAATACATGAGTAAATAAATAAGTGATGGGGTGAAGAGAAACTCCACCGTACATTTGAATGTCTATTAATCTAGAAGGGATGACAGAATTATAAAAGCAACACTTAACAACTAACATAGACATGATGGATTCAGGTAAGAATCAGGAATGTATTTTCAGTCTGTACCAAATCCTATAGCAGTCACTGAGTCACCATGGTAACCATGCTGACCAAGGAAAGCTGGGATAAAACAAACAGCAACCATCCTGATTTGTTTCCTAACATGTGCCCAGAACTGAGTAGGACTGACATAACACACAGTAATTAACCTCAAATATTCCTCACAGTAAATATTCCTCACAGCTTCACCAATACACACACACATACTCACAAACACACACACACACATACATGTGTACCCACATTCATAATGCTCTCTCCCACTTTTTCTTACCACCCAACAACCCAAGAATTCATCGAGATGGATTTGCTTGAGGATAAAGAAGAAAACTCCACAATTCAATTCTAACCACACAGTAAAGTTGAAAGCTACTAAACTATTTCATTTTAGTGACTGATTTTCTGGAGATGACCTGTAGAATTTTCTCTCAGACATTTTCCTCCCTAGTTTAAATACATTGTCAGTAACATCCAACAGCTGATATGGAAATATAGGCATTCATATTGTGGTTGTAAATTTTACGTGTCTAATTGACCAGGGTCACAGTCTCCGGATTTTGATCACACATTATTCTGGATGTTTTTGTGAGAGTGTTTTGGGATGAGATGTTACTTGTTTTTTAATTGTATGGGGTTTTTTTGGGTTTTTTTTTCTGGCTGTGTGGCTTATGGGATCTTAATTCCCCAAACAGGGATTGAACCCGGGCCCCAGCAGTGAAAACACTGAGTCCTAACCACTGGACCGTCAGGGAATTTCCGAGATGTTACATTTAAATATGTAGACTTTGAGTAAATCAGTTAGACCTCCATAATGTGGGTGGGCCTCATCTCATGAGTTGAAGGCCTGAATAGACCAAAGGGCTGATCTCCCCTAAGCAAGAGGGAATTCTGCCAGGAGACTGCCTTTGGACTTCATCTATAAGATCGACTCTTTGTGGCTAATCAGCAGACTGCCTTCAGATTCCAACTGTATGTAAGTCTTTCCTGAGTCTCCAGACTGTTGGCCTTCCTCATCAGATTTTTGACGTGTCGAGCCTCCATAGTCTCATGAGTCAATTCTATAAAATAAATATCTATATATAAACATCCTATTGGTTCTGTTTCTCTGGCGAACCTTGACTAATACAGGTGTTAAGCATCAAGTATCTTTTCTGTCATACAGTAAGCCTGTGCTTTCAGCCAAAAAGATTCCCCAGCAACATCTGGCTACTGAAAGTTCAGTGAAAATATATGGCTACTGAAAGTTCAGTGAAAATATAACACCTGGAAATTGTATAAAAAATACAATGGAGAAAAGACAGTCTGTTCAATAAGTGGTGCTGGAAAAACTGGACAGCTACATGTAAAAGAATATTCGAACATTCTCTAACACCATATACAAAAATCAACTCAAAATGGATTAAAGGCCTAAATATAAGACTGGATACTATAAAATTCCTAGAGGAAAACATAGGTAGAACACTCTTTGACATAAATCGCAGCAATAGGTTTTTGGATCTGTCTCTTAAAGCAATGGAAAGAAAAGCAAAAATAAACAAATGGAATCTAATAAACTTAAAAGCTTTTGCACAGCAAAGGAAACCACAAACAAGATGAAAAGAACCTATGGACTAGGAGAAAATATTTGCAAATGATGCGACCAACAAGGGATAATTTCCAAAATATACAAGCAGTTCATGCAGCTCAATATCAAAAAACCAAACAACCCAATCAAAAAATGGGCAGAAGATCTAAATAGACATTTCTCCAAAGAAGATATACAGATTGCCAACAAACACATGAAAGGATGCTCAACATCACTAATCATTAGAGAAATGCAAATCAAAACTACAATGAGGGGGCTTCCCTGGTGGTGCAGTGGTTGAGAATCTGCTTGCTAATGCAGGGGACACGGGTTCGAGCCCTGGTCTGGGAAGATCCCACATGTCGCAGAACAGCTGGGCCCGTGAGCCACAATTACTGAGCCTGTGCGTCTGGAGCCTGTGCTCCGCAACAAGAGAGGCCGCGATAGTGAGAGGCCCGCGCACCATGATGAAGAGTGGCCCCCGCTTGCCACAACTAGAGAAAGCCCTCGCACAGAAACGAAGACCCAACACAGCCATAAATAAATAAATAATTTTTTAAAAAGTCCTCCCCTCTTTCATTAGTGTCTTAAAAAGAAAAAAAAAACTACAATGAGGTATCACCTCACACTGGTCAGAATGGCCATCATCAAAAAATCTACAAACAATAAATGCTGGAGAGGCTGTGGAGAAAAGGGAACCCTCTTGCACTGTGGGTGGGAATGTAAATTGATACAGCCACTATGGAGAACAGTATGGAGGTTCCTTAAAAAACTAAAAATAGAAGTACCATACAACCCAGCAATCCCACTACTGGGCATATACCCTGAGAAAACCATAATTCAAAAAGAGTCATGTACCACAATGTTCATTGCAGCTCTATTTACAATAGCCAGGACATGGAAACAACCTAGTATGCTTTTTAAAAAAAGAAATTGACAGGTTTATTCTAAATGTCATGTGGAAACGCAAAGGACCTAGACTACGAAAACAACTCTGAAAAGAAGAACAACATTGGAGGATAAGCACTATCTTATTTCAAGACTCATTTTATTTATTATTTATTTTTTGTGCAAGTATTTTTTGTTTAATTTTTATTTTATATTGGAGTATAGTTGATTTACGATGTTGTGTTAGTTTCAGGTGGATAGCAGAGTGATTCAGTTATACATATATATATATATATATATCCATTCTTTTTCAGATTCTTTTCCCATATAGGTTATTACAGAATATTGAGTAGAGTTCCCTGTGCTATACAGTAGATCCTTGTTGATTACCTATTTTATATATAG
>NW_028122237.1:0-63643 GCF_965194805.1 Balaenoptera borealis
TAAATCCACTCATCATGCTGCTACTAGCCTTAGGACATTGATTTCATGGCTGAGTGATATTCCATTGTACATAAGGACCACAACTTCTTTACCCATTTTTCTCTTTCCTGGGATATTTAAGGTGGAATGAAGTGGAGGTCCTTGTCAACAGAGCAGCTCTAAACTTTGGGGTGCTTGTGTCTTGCTGATTTTTCATTTTCCCAATTTATACCCCCATGAGTGGAAGTGCCCTATGCTCTCTAAGCTGTGTTTTTTAGATGTTTCAGGACTCACCGTACACTTCTCCAGAGTGGCTGTTGGCAATTTACATCCCGCCCATCAGTGTAGCAAGGCTCCCATTTCTCCATGGCCTGTCCTGCATTTCTGGTTTTGACACTTTTTTCAGCATGGCCCTTTTGACCGATGGGAAGCGAGACTTCTTTGTAGCGCTGATTTGCCTTTCCAGGTTGCTTGGTTGGCCAAAAAGGGCGTATGCGTTTTTTCCTGAATATATTCAGGAAAAAACGCATACGCCCTTTTTGGCCAAGGGCATCATTGTCAACGTTTTGCCGCTTTTCATGTGCTTTAAAGGCGATTCGAATCTACCTCCTGAAATCTGTTTCCTGCAATTCTGCCTTGATTTCAAATCCTCTTCTTTGCCTTCCCTCAATATATTTGTGGACGAGAGTTATCACTTATAACTCTGCAGGTTTGTGAATTGCAGTGCCATGAAGCTCGATTTTACACCTCGCGTTTTTGGGAGCTGGCCGCAAAAGCGCAGGATGGCTTCAGGCCCTGTTCTGGTTCCGGGGGGCAGGCTGAGCCTGTGGTTAATTCTTCTTCCTGATGGGAAAATAGAGTGACCTGTACCTGTCCCAACACCAAGAGCCAGTCTCTCATTGGTTCCCCGTCTTCCCGTTCATCCTCAGGAAAAATTGCAACCTGTACGGAACAGGAGGTTAAAGGTGCTGATGCTCCAAGTAGGGAGATTGCTAGTAAAGCGGCTGGAATGGGGAACCCGGGCACAAGGAGATGAGAAATGAGGTGCGTTTTAGAAACCTTTCCCCATCACACGGTGTACCATCTTCTGGGTTTCTCATGCATGTTTTCGATGTAGGAAGATGCCCTTGAACCTGGAGATTTGGGACCCATGCGATGGGTACCACGCAGTATTACTTTAAAGGGTCTGCGTTTGCTCACCCAACCTCACCAAACCTCTCAGCCCCAAGAGTGTCCACCCTTATGTCTCATCCAGCTGTGGGTCTAGATATGGTCAATCCAGGTTGTATCACAGCCCCTGAACGCATTGTGTAAGAATGTCTCTCTCTTTCACTGTCTGTCTTTCATGGGTTTTTCAAAGTAATTTATTTTCATAATGGGGTTTAGCTGATTTTCACTGCTGTGTTTATGCCGCTTTACACCCACTTGACACACTAACAGAGAGATATCAATACATAGGTTTTAAGATTATTACTAGTCAGATATATTCTTGTGCGGTGAATAGGGCGTGTTGAGTCCAGTTCTCTGAGCAAGGAGTAGGTCTTGTCTATTACATATTGGGTTTATGGAACGGTATCTGAGCTAATTTGAAACCCTTGTTTTATGTATCACCCCACCTCCCCTTTCCCGTTAAGCAGCCATAGTGTGTTTTCTGCATGTGTGACTGTGTTCTGATTTGTAATTCAGTTCAAGTGTAACGGTTTTTACATTCCCTCTATAAGTGATACCTTATGAGAAGTGTCCTTTTCTGTGTGATTTATTTCACTTAGAATCGTCGTACCTAAATCCACTCATCATGCTGCTACTAGCCTTATGACATTGATTTCATGGCTGAGTGATATTCCATTGTACATAAGGACCACAACTTCTTTATCCATTTTTCTCTTTCCTGGGATATTGAAGGTGGAATGAAGTGGAGGTCATTGTCAACAGAGCAGCCCTAAACTTTGGGGTGCTTGTGTCTTGCTGATTTTTCATTTTCCCAATTTATACCCCCATGAGTGGAAGTGCCCTATGCTCTCTAAGCTGTGTTTTTTAGATGTTTCAGGACTCACCGTACACTTCTCCAGAGTGGCTGTTGGCAATTTACATCCCACCCATCAGTGTAGCAAGGTTCCCATTTCTCCATAGCCTGTCCTGCATTTCTGGTTTTGACACTTTTTTCAGCATGGCCCTTTTGACCGATGGGATGCGAGACTTCTTTGTAGCGCTGATTTGCCTTTCCACGTTGCTTGGTTGGCCAAAAAGGGCGTATGCGTTTTTTCCTGAATATATTCAGGAAAAAACGCATACGCCCTTTTTGGCCAAGGGCATCATTGTCAACGTTTTGCCGCTTTTCATGTGCTTTAAAGGCGATTCGAATCTACCTCCTGAAATCTGTTTCCTGCAATTCTGCCTTGATTTCAAATCCTCTTCGTTGCCTTCACTCAATATATTTGTGGACGAGAGTTATCATTTATAACTCTGCAGGTTTGTGAATTGCAGTGCCCTGAGCCTCCATTTTACAACTCGTGTTTTTGGGAGCTGGCCGCAAAAGCGCAGGATGGCTTCAGGCCCTGTTCTGGTTCCGGGGGGCGGGATGAGCGTGTGGTTAATTCTTCTTCCTGATGGGAAAATAGAGTGACCTGTGCCTTTCCCAACACCAAGAGCCAGTCTCTCATTGGTTCCCCGTCTTCCCGTTCATCGTCAGGAGAAATGGCAACCTGTACGGAACAGGAGGTTAAAGGTGCTGATGCTCCAAGTAGGGAGATTACTAGTAAAGCGGCTGGAATGGCGAACACGGGCACAAGGAGATGAGAAATGAGGTGCGTTTTAGAAACCTTTCCCCATCACATGGTGTACCATCTTCTGGGTTTCTCATGCATGTTTTCGATGTAGGAAGATGCCCTTGAACCTGGAGATTTGGGACCCATGCGATGGGTACCACGCAGTATTACTTTAAATGGTCTGCGTTTGCTCACCCAACCTCACCAAACCTCTCAGCCCCAAGAGTGTCCACCCTTAGGTCTCATCCAGCTGTGGGTCTAGATATGGTCAATCCAGGTTGCATCACAGCCCCTGAACGCATTGTGTAAGAATGTCTCTCTCTTTCACTGTCTTTCTTTCATGGGTTATTCAAAGTAATTTATTTTCATAATGGGGTTTAGCTGCTTTTCACTGCTGTGTTTATGCCGCTTTACACCCACTTGACACACTAAAAGAGAGATATCAATACATAGGTTTTAAGATTATTACTAGTCAGATATATTCTTGTGCGGTGAATAGGGCGTGTTGAGTCCAGTTCTCTGAGCAAGGAGTAGGTCTTGTCTATTACATATTGGGTTTATGGAACGGTATCTGAGCTAATTTGAAACCCTTGTTTGATGTATCACCCCACCTCACCTTTCCCGTTAAGCAGCCATAGTGTGTTTTCTGCATGTGTGACTCTGTTCTGTTTTGTAATTCAGTTCATGTGTAACGGTTTTTACATTCCCTCTATCAGTGATACCTTATGAGAAGTGTCCTTTTCTGTGTGACTTATTTCACTTAGAATCGTCGTACCTAAATCCACTCATCATGCTGCTACTAGCCTTAGGACATTGATTTCATGGCTGAGTGATATTCCATTGTACATAAGGACCACAACTTCTTTACCCATTTTTCTCTTTCCTGGGATATTTAAGGTGGAATGAAGTGGAGGTCCTTGTCAACAGAGCAGCCCTAAACTTTGGGGTGCTTGTGTCTTGCTGATTTTTCATTTTCCCAATTTATACCCCCTTGAGTGGAAGTGCCCTATGCTCTCTAAGCTGTGTTTTTTAGATGTTTCAGGACTCACCGTACACTTCTCCACAGTGGCTGTTGGCAATTTACATCCCGCCCATCAGTGTAGCAAGGCTCCCATTTCTCCATGGCCTCTCCTGCATTTCTGGTTTTGACACTTTCTTCAGCATGGCCCTTTTGACCGATGGGAAGCGAGACTTCTTTGTAGCGCTGATTTGCCTTTCCAGGTTGCTTGGTTGGCCAAAAAGGGCGTATGCGTTTTTTCCTGAATATATTCAGGAAAAAACGCATACGCCCTTTTTGGCCAAGGGCATCATTGTCAACGTTTTGCCGCTTTTCATGTGCTTTAAAGGCGATTCGAATCTACCTCCTGAAATCTGTTTCCTGCAATTCTGCCTTGATTTCAAATCCTCTTCGTTGCCTTCCCTCAATATATTTGTGGACGAGAGTTATCATTTATAACTCTATAGGTTTGTGAATTGCAGTGCCCTGAGCCTCCATTTTACAACTCGTGTTTTTGGGAGCTGGCCGCAAAAGCGCAGGATGGCTTCAGGCCCTGTTCTGGTTCCGGGGGGCGGGATGAGCGTGTGGTTAATTCTTCTTCCTGATGGGAAAATAGAGTGACCTGTGCCTTTCCCAACACCAAGAGCCAGTCTCTCATTGGTTCCCCGTCTTCCCGTTCATCGTCAGGAGAAATGGCAACCTGTACGGAACAGGAGGTTAAAGGTGCTGATGCTCCAAGTAGGGAGATTACTAGTAAAGCGGCTGGAATGGCGAACACGGGCACAAGGAGATGAGAAATGAGGTGCGTTTTAGAAAACTTTCCCCATCACATGGTGTACCATCTTCTGGGTTTCTCATGCATGATTTCGATGTAGGAAGATGCCCTTGAACCTGGAGATTTGGGACCCATGCGATGGGTACCACGCAGTATTACTTTAAAGGGTCTGCGTTTGCTCACCCAACCTCACCAAACCTCTCAGCCCCAAGAGTGTCCACCCTTATGTCTCATCCAGCTGTGGGTCTAGATATGGTCAATCCAGGTTGCATCACAGCCCCTGAACGCATTGTGTAAGAATGTCTCTCTCTTTCACTGTCTTTCTTTCATGGGTTTGTCAAAGTAATTTATTTTCATAATGGGGTTTAGCTGCTTTTCACTGCTGTGTTTATGCCGCTTTACACCCACTTGACACACTAACAGAGAGATATCAATACAAAGGTTTTAAGATTATTAGTAGTCAGATATATTCTTGTGCGGTGAATAGGGCGTGTTGAGTCCAGTTCTCTGAGCAAGGAGTAGGTCTTGTCTATTACATATTGGGTTTATGGAACAGTATCTGAGCTAATTTGAAACCCTTGTTTTATGTATCACCCCACCTCACCTTTCCCGTTAAACAGCCATAGTGTGTTTTCTGCATGTGTTACTCTGTTCTGTTTTGTAATTCAGTTCAAGTGTAACGGTTTTTACATTCCCTCTATCAGTGATACCTTATGAGAAGTGTCCATTTCTGTGTGACTTATTTCACTTAGAATCGTCGTACCTAAATCCACTCATCATGCTGCTACTAGCCTTAGGACATTGATTTCATGGCTGAGTGATATTCCATTGTACATAAGGACCACAACTTCTTTACCCATTTTTCTCTTTCCTGGGATATTTAAGGTGGAATGAAGTGGAGGTCCTTGTCAACAGAGCAGCTCTAAACTTTGGGGTGCTTGTGTCTTGCTGATTTTTCATTTTCCCAATTTATACCCCCATGAGTGGAAGTGCCCTATGCTCTCTAAGCTGTGTTTTTTAGATGTTTCAGGACTCACCGTACACTTCTCCAGAGTGGCTGTTGGCAATTTACATCCCGCCCATCAGTGTAGCAAGGCTCCCATTTCTCCATGGCCTGTCCTGCATTTCTGGTTTTGACACTTTTTTCAGCATGGCCCTTTTGACCGATGGGAAGCGAGACTTCTTTGTAGCGCTGATTTGCCTTTCCAGGTTGCTTGGTTGGCCAAAAAGGGCGTATGCGTTTTTTCCTGAATATATTCAGGAAAAAACGCATACGCCCTTTTTGGCCAAGGGCATCATTGTCAACGTTTTGCCGCTTTTCATGTGCTTTAAAGGCGATTCGAATCTACCTCCTGAAATCTGTTTCCTGCAATTCTGCCTTGATTTCAAATCCTCTTCGTTGCCTTCACTCAATATATTTGTGGACGAGAGTTATCATTTATAACTCTGCAGGTTTGTGAATTGCAGTGCCCTGAGCCTCCATTTTACAACTCGTGTTTTTGGGAGCTGGCCGCAAAAGCGCAGGATGGCTTCAGGCCCTGTTCTGGTTCCGGGGGGCGGGATGAGCGTGTGGTTAATTCTTCTTCCTGATGGGAAAATAGAGTGACCTGTGCCTTTCCCAACACCAAGAGCCAGTCTCTCATTGGTTCCCCGTCTTCCCGTTCATCGTCAGGAGAAATGGCAACCTGTACGGAACAGGAGGTTAAAGGTGCTGATGCTCCAAGTAGGGAGATTACTAGTAAAGCGGCTGGAATGGCGAACACGGGCACAAGGAGATGAGAAATGAGGTGCGTTTTAGAAACCTTTCCCCATCACACGGTGTACCATCTTCTGGGTTTCTCATGCATGTTTTCGATGTAGGAAGATGCCCTTGAACCTGGAGATTTGGGACCCATGCGATGGGTACCACGCAGTATTACTTTAAATGGTCTGCGTTTGCTCACCCAACCTCACCAAACCTCTCAGCCCCAAGAGTGTCCACCCTTAGGTCTCATCCAGCTGTGGGTCTAGATATGGTCAATCCAGGTTGCATCACAGCCCCTGAACGCATTGTATAAGAATGTCTCTCTCTTTCACTGTCTTTCTTTCATGGGTTTTTCAAAGTAATTTATTTTCATAATGGGGTTTAGCTGCTTTTCACTGCTGTGTTTATGCCGCTTTACACCCACTTGACACACTAACAGAGAGATATCAATACATAGGTTTTAAGATTATTAGTAGTCAGATATATTCTTGTGCGGTGAATAGGGCGTGTTGAGTCCAGTTCTCTGAGCAAGGAGTAGGTCTTGTCTATTACATATTGGGTTTATGGAACGGTATCTGAGCTAATTTGAAACCCTTGTTTGATGTATCACCCCACCTCACCTTTCCCGTTAAGCAGCCATAGTGTGTTTTCTGCATGTGTGACTCTATTCTGTTTTGTAATTCAGTTCATGTGTAACGGTTTTTACATTCCCTCTATCAGTGATACCTTATGAGAAGTGTCCTTTTCTGTGTGACTTATTTCACTTAGAATCGTCGTACCTAAATCCACTCATCATGCTGCTACTAGCCTTAGGACATTGATTTCATGGCTGAGTGATATTCCATTGTACATAAGGACCACAACTTCTTTACCCATTTTTCTCTTTCCTGGGATATTTAAGGTGGAATGAAGTGGAGGTCCTTGTCAACAGAGCAGCCCTAAACTTTGGGGTGCTTGTGTCTTGCTGATTTTTCATTTTCCCAATTTATACCCCCTTGAGTGGAAGTGCCCTATGCTCTCTAAGCTGTGTTTTTTAGATGTTTCAGGACTCACCGTACACTTCTCCACAGTGGCTGTTGGCAATTTACATCCCGCCCATCAGTGTAGCAAGGCTCCCATTTCTCCTTGGCCTCTCCTGCATTTCTGGTTTTGACACTTTCTTCAGCATGGCCCTTTTGACCGATGGGAAGCGAGACTTCTTTGTAGCGCTGATTTGCCTTTCCAGGTTGCTTGGTTGGCCAAAAAGGGCGTATGCGTTTTTTCCTGAATATATTCAGGAAAAAACGCATACGCCCTTTTTGGCCAAGGGCATCATTGTCAACGTTTTGCCGCTTTTCATGTGCTTTAAAGGCGATTCGAATCTACCTCCTGAAATCTGTTTCCTGCAATTCTGCCTTGATTTCAAATCCTCTTCGTTGCCTTCCCTCAATATATTTGTGGACGAGAGTTATCATTTATAACTCTACAGGTTTGTGAATTGCAGTGCCCTGAGCCTCCATTTTACAACTCGTGTTTTTGGGAGCTGGCCGCAAAAGCGCAGGATGGCTTCAGGCCCTGTTCTGGTTCCGGGGTGCGGGATGAGCGTGTGGTTAATTCTTCTTCCTGATGGGAAAATAGAGTGACCTGTGCCTTTCCCAACACCAAGAGCCAGTCTCTCATTGGTTCCCCGTCTTCCCGTTCATCGTCAGGAGAAATGGCAACCTGTACGGAACAGGAGGTTAAAGGTGCTGATGCTCCAAGTAGGGAGATTACTAGTAAAGCGGCTGGAATGGCGAACACGGGCACAAGGAGATGAGAAATGAGGTGCGTTTTAGAAAACTTTCCCCATCACATGGTGTACCATCTTCTGGGTTTCTCATGCATGTTTTCGATGTAGGAAGATGCCCTTGAACCTGGAGATTTGGGACCCATGCGATGGGTACCACGCAGTATTACTTTAAAGGGTCTGCGTTTGCTCACCCAACCTCACCAAACCTCTCAGCCCCAAGAGTGTCCACCCTTATGTCTCATCCAGCTGTGGGTCTAGATATGGTCAATCCAGGTTGCATCACAGCCCCTGAACGCATTGTGTAAGAATGTCTCTCTCTTTCACTGTCTTTCTTTCATGGGTTTGTCAAAGTAATTTATTTTCATAATGGGGTTTAGCTGCTTTTCACTGCTGTGTTTATGCCGCTTTACACCCACTTGACACACTAACAGAGAGATATCAATACAAAGGTTTTAAGATTATTAGTAGTCAGATATATTCTTGTGCGGTGAATAGGGCGTGTTGAGTCCAGTTCTCTGAGCAAGGAGTAGGTCTTGTCTATTACATATTGGGTTTATGGAACAGTATCTGAGCTAATTTGAAACCCTTGTTTTATGTATCACCCCACCTCACCTTTCCCGTTAAACAGCCATAGTGTGTTTTCTGCATGTGTTACTCTGTTCTGTTTTGTAATTCAGTTCAAGTGTAACGGTTTTTACATTCCCTCTATCAGTGATACCTTATGAGAAGTGTCCATTTCTGTGTGACTTATTTCACTTAGAATCGTCGTACCTAAATCCACTCATCATGCTGCTACTAGCCTTAGGACATTGATTTCATGGCTGAGTGATATTCCATTGTACATAAGGACCACAACTTCTTTACCCATTTTTCTCTTTCCTGGGATATTTAAGGTGGAATGAAGTGGAGGTCCTTGTCAACAGAGCAGCTCTAAACTTTGGGGTGCTTGTGTCTTGCTGATTTTTCATTTTCCCAATTTATACCCCCATGAGTGGAAGTGCCCTATGCTCTCTAAGCTGTGTTTTTTAGATGTTTCAGGACTCACCGTACACTTCTCCAGAGTGGCTGTTGGCAATTTACATCCCGCCCATCAGTGTAGCAAGGCTCCCATTTCTCCATGGCCTGTCCTGCATTTCTGGTTTTGACACTTTTTTCAGCATGGCCCTTTTGACCGATGGGAAGCGAGACTTCTTTGTAGCGCTGATTTGCCTTTCCAGGTTGCTTGGTTGGCCAAAAAGGGCGTATGCGTTTTTTCCTGAATATATTCAGGAAAAAACGCATACGCCCTTTTTGGCCAAGGGCATCATTGTCAACGTTTTGCCGCTTTTCATGTGCTTTAAAGGCGATTCGAATCTACCTCCTGAAATCTGTTTCCTGCAATTCTGCCTTGATTTCAAATCCTCTTCGTTGCCTTCCCTCAATATATTTGTGGACGAGAGTTATCATTTATAACTCTGCAGGTTTGTGAATTGCAGTGCCCTGAGCCTCCATTTTACAACTCGTGTTTTTGGGAGCTGGCCGCAAAAGCGCAGGATGGCTTCAGGCCCTGTTCTGGTTCCGGGGGGCGGGATGAGCGTGTGGTTAATTCTTCTTCCTGATGGGAAAATAGAGTGACCTGTGCCTTTCCCAACACCAAGAGCCAGTCTCTCATTGGTTCCCCGTCTTCCCGTTCATCGTCAGGAGAAATGGCAACCTGTACGGAACAGGAGGTTAAAGGTGCTGATGCTCCAAGTAGGGAGATTACTAGTAAAGCGGCTGGAATGGCGAACACGGGCACAAGGAGATGAGAAATGAGGTGCGTTTTAGAAACCTTTCCCCATCACATGGTGTACCATCTTCTGGGTTTCTCATGCATGTTTTCGATGTAGGAAGATGCCCTTGAACCTGGAGATTTGGGACCCATGCGATGGGTACCACGCAGTATTACTTTAAATGGTCTGCGTTTGCTCACCCAACCTCACCAAACCTCTCAGCCCCAAGAGTGTCCACCCTTAGGTCTCATCCAGCTGTGGGTCTAGATATGGTCAATCCAGGTTGCATCACAGCCCCTGAACGCATTGTGTAAGAATGTCTCTCTCTTTCACTGTCTTTCTTTCATGGGTTTTTCAAAGTAATTTATTTTCATAATGGGGTTTAGCTGCTTTTCACTGCTGTGTTTATGCCGCTTTACACCCACTTGACACACTAAAAGAGAGATATCAATACATAGGTTTTAAGATTATTACTAGTCAGATATATTCTTGTGCGGTGAATAGGGCGTGTTGAGTCCAGTTCTCTGAGCAAGGAGTAGGTCTTGTCTATTACATATTGGGTTTATGGAACGGTATCTGAGCTAATTTGAAACCCTTGTTTGATGTATCACCCCACCTCACCTTTCCCGTTAAGCAGCCATAGTGTGTTTTCTGCATGTGTGACTCTGTTCTGTTTTGTAATTCAGTTCATGTGTAACGGTTTTTACATTCCCTCTATCAGTGATACCTTATGAAAAGTGTCCTTTTCTGTGTGACTTATTTCACTTAGAATCGTCGTACCTAAATCCACTCATCATGCTGCTACTAGCCTTAGGACATTGATTTCATGGCTGAGTGATATTCCATTGTACATAAGGACCACAACTTCTTTACCCATTTTTCTCTTTCCTGGGATATTTAAGGTGGAATGAAGTGGAGGTCCTTGTCAACAGAGCAGCCCTAAACTTTGGGGTGCTTGTGTCTTGCTGATTTTTCATTTTCCCAATTTATACCCCCTTGAGTGGAAGTGCCCTATGCTCTCTAAGCTCTGTTTTTTAGATGTTTCAGGACTCACCGTACACTTCTCCACAGTGGCTGTTGGCAATTTACATCCCGCCCATCAGTGTAGCAAGGCTCCCATTTCTCCATGGCCTCTCCTGCATTTCTGGTTTTGACACTTTCTTCAGCATGGCCCTTTTGACCGATGGGAAGCGAGACTTCTTTGTAGCGCTGATTTGCCTTTCCAGGTTGCTTGGTTGGCCAAAAAGGGCGTATGCGTTTTTTCCTGAATATATTCAGGAAAAAACGCATACGCCCTTTTTGGCCAAGGGCATCATTGTCAACGTTTTGCCGCTTTTCATGTGCTTTAAAGGCGATTCGAATCTACCTCCTGAAATCTGTTTCCTGCAATTCTGCCTTGATTTCAAATCCTCTTCGTTGCCTTCCCTCAATATATTTGTGGACGAGAGTTATCATTTATAACTCTGCAGATTTGTGAATTGCAGTGCCCTGAGCCTCCATTTTAGAACTCGTGTTTTTGGGAGCTGGCCGCAAAAGCGCAGGATGGCTTCAGGCCCTGTTCTGGTTCCGGGGTGCGGGATGAGCGTGTGGTTAATTCTTCTTCCTGATGGGAAAATAGAGTGACCTGTGCCTTTCCCAACACGAAGAGCCAGTCTCTCATTGGTTCCCCGTCTTCCCGTTCATTGTCAGGAGAAATGGCAACCTGTACGGAACAGGAGGTTAAAGGTGCTGATGCTCCAAGTAGGGAGATTGCTAGTAAAGCGGCTGGAATGGCGAACCCAGGCACAAGGAGATGAGAAATGAGGTGCGTTTTAGAAACCTTTCCCCATCACACGGTGGACCATCTTCTGGGTTTCTCATGCATGTTTTCGATGTAGGAAGATGCCCTTGAACCTGGAGATTTGGGACCCATGCGATGGGTACCACGCAGTATTACTTTAAATGGTCTGCGTTTGCTCACCCAACCTCACCAAACCTCTCAGCCCCAAGAGTGTCCACCCTTAGGTCTCATCCAGCTGTGGGTCTAGATATGGTCAATCCAGGTTGCATCACAGCCCCTGAACGCATTGTATAAGAATGTCTCTCTCTTTCACTGTCTTTCTTTCATGGGTTTTTCAAAGTAATTTATTTTCATAATGGGGTTTAGCTGCTTTTCACTGCTGTGTTTATGCCGCTTTACACCCACTTGACACACTAACAGAGAGATATCAATACATAGGTTTTAAGATTATTAGTAGTCAGATATATTCTTGTGCGGTGAATAGGGCGTGTTGAGTCCAGTTCTCTGAGCAAGGAGTAGGTCTTGTCTATTACATATTGGGTTTATGGAACGGTATCTGAGCTAATTTGAAACCCTTGTTTTATGTAGCACCCCACCTCCCCTTTCCCGTTAAGCAGCCATAGTGTGTTTTCTGCATGTGTGACTCTGCTCTGTTTTGTAATTCAGTTCAAGTGTAACGGTTTTTACATTCCCTCTATCAGTGATACCTTATGAGAAGTGTCCTTTTCTGTGTGACTTATTTCACGTAGAATCATCGTACCTAAATCCACTCATCATGCTGCTACTAGCCTTAGGACATTGATTTCATGGCTGAGTGATATTCCATTGTACATAAGGACCACAACTTCTTTACCCATTTTTCTCTTTCCTGGGATATTTAAGGTGGAATGAAGTGGAGGTCCTTGTCAACAGAGCAGCCCTAAACTTTGGGGTGCTTGTGTCTTGCTGATTTTTCATTTTCCCAATTTATACCCCCATGAGTGGAAGTGCCCTATGGTCTCTAAGCTGTGTTTTTTAGATGTTTCAGGACTCACCGTACACTTTTCCAGAGTGGCTGTTGGCAATTTACATCCCGCCCATCAGTGTAGCAAGGCTCCCATTTCTCCATGGCCTGTCCTGCATTTCTGGTTTTGACACTTTTTTCAGCATGGCCCTTTTGACCGATGGGAAGCGAGACTTCTTTGTAGCGCTGATTTGCCTTTCCAGGTTGCTTGGTTGGCCAAAAAGGGCGTATGCGTTTTTTCCTGAATATATTCAGGAAAAAACGCATACGCCCTTTTTGGCCAAGGGCATCATTGTCAACGTTTTGCCGCTTTTCATGTGCTTTAAAGGCGATTCGAATCTACCTCCTGAAATCTGTTTCCTGCAATTATGCCTTGATTTCAAATCCTCTTCGTTGCCTTCCCTCAATATATTTCTGGACGAGAGTTATCATTTATAACTCTGCAGGATTGTGAATTGCAGTGCCCTGAGCCTCCATTTTACAACTCGTGATTTTGGGAGCTGGCCGCAAAAGCGCAGGATGGCTTCAGGCCCTGTTCAGGTTCCGGGGGGCGGGATGAGCCTGTTGTTAATTCTTCTTCCTGATGGGAAAATAGAGTGACCTGTGCCTGTCCCAACACCAAGAGCCAGTCTCTCATTGGTTCCCCGTCGTCCCGTTCATCCTCAGGAAAAATTGCAACCTGTACGGAACAGGAGGTTAAAGGTGCTGATGCTCCAAGTAGGGAGATTGCTAGTAAAGCGGCTGGGATGGTGAACCCGGGCACAAGGAGATGAGAAATGAGGTGCGTTTTAGAAACCTTTCCCCATCACACGGTGTACCATCTCCTGGGTTTCTCATGCATGTTTTCGATGTAGGAAGATGCCCTTGAACCTGGAGATTTGGGACCCATGCAATGGGTACCACGCAGTATTATTTTAAAGGGTCTGCGTTTTCTCACCCAACCTCACCAAACCTCTCAGCCCCAAGAGTGTCCACCCTTAGGTCTCATCCAGCTGTGGGTCTAGATATGGTCAATCCAGGTTGCATCACAGCCCCTGAACGCATTGTGTAAGAATTTCTCTCTCTTTCACTGTCTTTGTTTCATGGGTTTTTACAAGTAATTTATTTTCATAATGCGGTTTACCTGCTTTTCACTGCTGTGTTTATGCCGCTTTACACCCACTTGACACACTAACAGAGAGATATCAATACATAGGTTTTAAGATTATTAGTAGTCAGATATATTCTTGTGCGGTGAATAGGGCGTGTTGAGTCCAGTTCTCTGAGCAAGGAGTAGGTCTTGTCTATTACATATTGGGTTTATGGAACGGTATCTGAGCTAATTTGAAACCCTTGTTTTATGTATCACCCCACCTCACCTTTCCCGTTAAACAGCCATAGTGTGTTTTCTGCATGTGTGACTCTGTTCTGTTTTGTAATTCAGTTCAAGTGTAACGGTTTTTACATTCCCTCTATCAGTGATACCTTATGAGAAGTGTCCTTTTCTGTGTGACTTATTTCACTTAGAATCGTCGTCCCTAAATCCACTCATCATGCTGCTACTAGCATTAGGACATTGATTTCATGGCTGAGTGATATTCCATTGTACATAAGGACCACAACTTCTTTATCCATTTTTCTCTTTCCTGGGATATTTAAGGTGGAATGAAGTGGAGGTCCTTCTCAACAGAGCAGCCCTAAACTTTGGGGTGCTTGTGTCTTGCTGATTTTTCATTTTCCCAATTTATACCCCCATGAGTGGAAGTGCCCTATGCTCTCTAAGCTGTGTTTTTTAGATGTTTCAGGACTCACCGTACACTTCTCCAGAGTGGCTGTTGGCAATTTACATCCCGCCCATCAGTGTAGCAAGGCTCCCATTTCTCCATGGCCTGTCCTGCATTTCTGGTTTTGACACTTTTTTCAGCATGGCCCTTTTGACCGATGGGAAGCGAGACTTCTTTGTAGCGCTGATTTGCCTTTCCAGGTTGCTTGGTTGGCCAAAAAGGGCGTATGCGTTTTTTCCTGAATATATTCAGGAAAAAACGCATACGCCCTTTTTGGCCAAGGGCATCATTGTCAACGTTTTGCCGCTTTTCATGTGCTTTAAAGGCGATTCGAATCTACCTCCTGAAATCTGTTTCCTGCAATTCTGCCTTGATTTCAAATCCTCTTCGTTGCCTTCCCTCAATATATTTGTGGACGAGAGTTATCATTTATAACTCTGCAGGTTTGTGAATTGCAGTGCCCTGAGCCTCCATTTTACAACTCGTGTTTATGGGAGCTGGCCGCAAAAGCGCAGGATGGCTTCAGGCCCTGTTCTGGTTCCGGGGTGCGGGATGAGCCTGTGGTTAATTCTTCTTCCTGATGGGAAAATAGAGTGACCTCTGCCTTTCCCAACACGAAGAGCCAGTCTCTCATTGGTTCCCCGTCTTCCCGTTCATTGTCAGGAGAAATGGCAACCTGTATGGAACAGGAGGTTAAAGGTGCTGATGCTCCAAGTAGGGAGATTGCTAGTAAAGCGGCTGGAATGGCGAACCCGGACACAAGGAGATGAGAAATGAGGTGCGTTTTAGAAACCTTTCCCCATCACACGGTGTACCATCTTCTGGGTTTCTCATGCATGTTTTCGATGTAGGAAGATGCCCTTGAACCTGGAGATTTGGGACCCATGCGATGGGTACCACGCAGTATTACTTTAAATGGTCTGCGTTTGCTCACCCAACCTCACCAAACCTCTCAGCCCCAAGAGTGTCCACCATTAGGTCTCATCCAGCTGTGGGTCTAGATATGGTCAATCCAGGTTGCATCACAGCCCCTGAACGCATTGTATAAGAATGTCTCTCTCTTTCACTGTCTTTCTTTCATGGGTTTTTCAAAGTAATTTATTTTCATAATGGGGTTTAGCTGCTTTTCACTGCTGTGTTTATGCCGCTTTACACCCACTTGACACACTAACAGAGAGATATCAATACATAGGTTTTAAGATTATTAGTAGTCAGATATATTCTTGTGCGGTGAATAGGGCGTGTTAAGTCCAGTTCTCTGAGCAAGGAGTAGGTCTTGTCTATTACATATTGGGTTTATGGAACAGTATCTGAGCTAATTTGAAACCCTTGTTTTATGTATCACCCCACCTCACCTTTCCCGTTAAACAGCCATAGTGTGTTTTCTGCATGTGTGACTCTGTTCTGTTTTGTAATTCAGTTCAAGTGTAACGGTTTTTACATTCCCTCTATCAGTGATACCTTATGAGAAGTGTCCATTTCTGTGTGACTTATTTCACTTAGAATCGTCGTACCTAAATCCACTCATCATGCTGCTACTAGCCTTAGGACATTGATTTCATGGCTGAGTGATATTCCATTGTACATAAGGACCACAACTTCTTTACCCATTTTTCTCTTTCCTGGGATATTTAAGGTGGAATGAAGTGGAGGTCCTTGTCAACAGAGCAGCTCTAAACTTTGGGGTGCTTGTGTCTTGCTGATTTTTCATTTTCCCAATTTATACCCCCATGAGTGGAAGTGCCCTATGCTCTCTAAGCTGTGTTTTTTAGATGTTTCAGGACTCACCGTACACTTCTCCAGAGTGGCTGTTGGCAATTTACATCCCGCCCATCAGTGTAGCAAGGCTCCCATTTCTCCATGGCCTGTCCTGCATTTCTGGTTTTGACACTTTTTTCAGCATGGCCCTTTTGACCGATGGGAAGCGAGACTTCTTTGTAGCGCTGATTTGCCTTTCCAGGTTGCTTGGTTGGCCAAAAAGGGCGTATGCGTTTTTTCCTGAATATATTCAGGAAAAAACGCATACGCCCTTTTTGGCCAAGGGCATCATTGTCAACGTTTTGCCGCTTTTCATGTGCTTTAAAGGCGATTCGAATCTACCTCCTGAAATCTGTTTCCTGCAATTCTGCCTTGATTTCAAATCCTCTTCGTTGCCTTCACTCAATATATTTGTGGACGAGAGTTATCATTTATAACTCTGCAGGTTTGTGAATTGCAGTGCCCTGAGCCTCCATTTTACAACTCGTGTTTTTGGGAGCTGGCCGCAAAAGCGCAGGATGGCTTCAGGCCCTGTTCTGGTTCCGGGGGGCGGGATGAGCGTGTGGTTAATTCTTCTTCCTGATGGGAAAATAGAGTGACCTGTGCCTTTCCCAACACCAAGAGCCAGTCTCTCATTGGTTCCCCGTCTTCCCGTTCATCGTCAGGAGAAATGGCAACCTGTACGGAACAGGAGGTTAAAGGTGCTGATGCTCCAAGTAGGGAGATTACTAGTAAAGCGGCTGGAATGGCGAACACGGGCACAAGGAGATGAGAAATGAGGTGCGTTTTAGAAACCTTTCCCCATCACATGGTGTACCATCTTCTGGGTTTCTCATGCATGTTTTCGATGTAGGAAGATGCCCTTGAACCTGGAGATTTGGGACCCATGCGATGGGTACCACGCAGTATTACTTTAAATGGTCTGCGTTTGCTCACCCAACCTCACCAAACCTCTCAGCCCCAAGAGTGTCCACCCTTAGGTCTCATCCAGCTGTGGGTCTAGATATGGTCAATCCAGGTTGCATCACAGCCCCTGAACGCATTGTGTAAGAATGTCTCTCTCTTTCACTGTCTTTCTTTCATGGGTTTTTCAAAGTAATTTATTTTCATAATGGGGTTTAGCTGCTTTTCACTGCTGTGTTTATGCCGCTTTACACCCACTTGACACACTAAAAGAGAGATATCAATACATAGGTTTTAAGATTATTACTAGTCAGATATATTCTTGTGCGGTGAATAGGGCGTGTTGAGTCCAGTTCTCTGAGCAAGGAGTAGGTCTTGTCTATTACATATTGGGTTTATGGAACGGTATCTGAGCTAATTTGAAACCCTTGTTTGATGTATCACCCCACCTCACCTTTCCCGTTAAGCAGCCATAGTGTGTTTTCTGCATGTGTGACTCTGTTCTGTTTTGTAATTCAGTTCATGTGTAACGGTTTTTACATTCCCTCTATCAGTGATACCTTATGAGAAGTGTCCTTTTCTGTGTGACTTATTTCACTTAGAATCGTCGTACCTAAATCCACTCATCATGCTGCTACTAGCCTTAGGACATTGATTTCATGGCTGAGTGATATTCCATTGTACATAAGGACCACAACTTCTTTACCCATTTTTCTCTTTCCTGGGATATTTAAGGTGGAATGAAGTGGAGGTCCTTGTCAACAGAGCAGCCCTAAACTTTGGGGTGCTTGTGTCTTGCTGATTTTTCATTTTCGCAATTTATACCCCCTTGAGTGGAAGTGCCCTATGCTCTCTAAGCTGTGTTTTTTAGATGTTTCAGGACTCACCGTACACTTCTCCACAGTGGCTGTTGGCAATTTACATCCCGCCCATCAGTGTAGCAAGGCTCCCATTTCTCCATGGCCTCTCCTGCATTTCTGGTTTTGACACTTTCTTCAGCATGGCCCTTTTGACCGATGGGAAGCGAGACTTCTTTGTAGCGCTGATTTGCCTTTCCAGGTTGCTTGGTTGGCCAAAAAGGGCGTATGCGTTTTTTCCTGAATATATTCAGGAATAAACGCATACGCCCTTTTTGGCCAAGGGCATCATTGTCAACGTTTTGCCGCTTTTCATGTGCTTTAAAGGCGATTCGAATCTACCTCCTGAAATCTGTTTCCTGCAATTCTGCCTTGATTTCAAATCCTCTTCGTTGCCTTCCCTCAATATATTTGTGGACGAGAGTTATCATTTATAACTCTGCAGGTTTGTGAATTGCAGTGCCCTGAGCCTCCATTTTACAACTCGTGTTTTTGGGAGCTGGCCGCAAAAGCGCAGGATGGCTTCAGGCCCTGTTCAGGTTCCGGGGGGCGGGATGAGCCTGTTGTTAATTCTTCTTCCTGATGGGAAAATAGAGTGACCTGTGCCTGTCCCAACACCAAGAGCCAGTCTCTCATTGGTTCCCCGTCGTCCCGTTCATCCTCAGGAAAAATTGCAACCTGTACGGAACAGGAGGTTAAAGGTGCTGATGCTCCAAGTAGGGAGATTGCTAGTAAAGCGGCTGGGATGGTGAACCCGGGCACAAGGAGATGAGAAATGAGGTGCGTTTTAGAAACCTTTCCCCATCACACGGTGTACCATCTCCTGGGTTTCTCATGCATGTTTTCGATGTAGGAAGATGCCCTTGAACCTGGAGATTTGGGACCCATGCAATGGGTACCACGCAGTATTATTTTAAAGGGTCTGCGTTTTCTCACCCAACCTCACCAAACCTCTCAGCCCCAAGAGTGTCCACCCTTAGGTCTCATCCAGCTGTGGGTCTAGATATGGTCAATCCAGGTTGCATCACAGCCCCTGAACGCATTGTGTAAGAATTTCTCTCTCTTTCACTGTCTTTGTTTCATGGGTTTTTACAAGTAATTTATTTTCATAATGCGGTTTACCTGCTTTTCACTGCTGTGTTTATGCCGCTTTACACCCACTTGACACACTAACAGAGAGATATCAATACATAGGTTTTAAGATTATTAGTAGTCAGATATATTCTTGTGCGGTGAATAGGGCGTGTTGAGTCCAGTTCTCTGAGCAAGGAGTAGGTCTTGTCTATTACATATTGGGTTTATGGAACGGTATCTGAGCTAATTTGAAACCCTTGTTTTATGTATCACCCCACCTCACCTTTCCCGTTAAACAGCCATAGTGTGTTTTCTGCATGTGTGACTCTGTTCTGTTTTGTAATTCAGTTCAAGTGTAACGGTTTTTACATTCCCTCTATCAGTGATACCTTATGAGAAGTGTCCTTTTCTGTGTGACTTATTTCACTTAGAATCGTCGTCCCTAAATCCACTCATCATGCTGCTACTAGCCTTAGGACATTGATTTCATGGCTGAGTGATATTCCATTGTACATAAGGACCACAACTTCTTTACCCATTTTTCTCTTTCCTGGGATATTTAAGGTGGAATGAAGTGGAGGTCCTTCTCAACAGAGCAGCCCTAAACTTTGGGGTGCTTGTGTCTTGCTGATTTTTCATTTTCCCAATTTATACCCCCATGAGTGGAAGTGCCCTATGCTCTCTAAGCTGTGTTTTTTAGATGTTTCAGGACTCACCGTACACTTCTCCAGAGTGGCTGTTGGCAATTTACATCCCGCCCATCAGTGTAGCAAGGCTCCCATTTCTCCATGGCCTGTCCTGCATTTCTGGTTTTGACACTTTTTTCAGCATGGCCCTTTTGACCGATGGGAAGCGAGACTTCTTTGTAGCGCTGATTTGCCTTTCCAGGTTGCTTGGTTGGCCAAAAAGGGCGTATGCGTTTTTACCTGAATATATTCAGGAAAAAACGCATACGCCCTTTTTGGCCAAGGGCATCATTGTCAACATTTTGCCGCTTTTCATGTGCTTTAAAGGCGATTCGAATCTACCTCCTGAAATCTGTTTCCGGCAATTCTGCCTTGATTTCAAATCCTCTTCTTTGCCTTCCCTCAATATATTTGTGGACGAGAGTTATCACTTATAACTCTGCAGGTTTGTGAATTGCAGTGCCATGAAGCTCGATTTTACACCTCGCGTTTTTGGGAGCTGGCCGCAAAAGCGCAGGATGGCTTCAGGCCCTGTTCTGGTTCCGGGGGGCAGGCTGAGCCTGTGGTTAATTCTTCTTCCTGATGGGAAAATAGAGTGACCTGTACCTGTCCCAAAACCAAGAGCCAGTCTCTCATTGGTTCCCCGTCTTCCCGTTCATCCTCAGGAAAAATTGCAACCTGTACGGAACAGGAGGTTAAAGGTGCTGATGCTCCAAGTAGGGAGATTGCTAGTAAAGCGGCTGGAATGGGGAACCCGGGCACAAGGAGATGAGAAATGAGGTGCGTTTTAGAAACCTTTCCCCATCACACGGTGTACCATCTTCTGGGTTTCTCATGCATGTTTTCGATGTAGGAAGATGCCCTTGAACCTGGAGATTTGGGACCCACGCGATGGGTACCACGCAGTATTACTTTAAAGGGTCTGCGTTTGCTCACCCAACCTCACCAAACCTCTCAGCCCCAAGAGTGTCCACCCTTATGTCTCATCCAGCTGTGGGTCTAGATATGGTCAATCCAGGTTGTATCACAGCCCCTGAACGCATTGTGTAAGAATGTCTCTCTCTTTCACTGTCTGTCTTTCATGGGTTTTTCAAAGTAATTTATTTTCATAATGGGGTTTAGCTGATTTTCACTGCTGTGTTTATGCCGCTTTACACCCACTTGACACACTAACAGAGAGATATCAATACATAGGTTTTAAGATTATTACTAGTCAGATATATTCTTGTGCGGTGAATAGGGCGTGTTGAGTCCAGTTCTCTGAGCAAGGAGTAGGTCTTGTCTATTACATATTGGGTTTATGGAACGGTATCTGAGCTAATTTGAAACCCTTGTTTTATGTATCACCCCACCTCCCCTTTCCCGTTAAGCAGCCATAGTGTGTTTTCTGCATGTGTGACTCTGTTCTGTTTTGTAATTCAGTTCAAGTGTAACGGTTTTTACATTCCCTCTATAAGTGATACCTTATGAGAAGTGTCCTTTTCTGTGTGATTTATTTCACTTAGAATCGTCGTACCTAAATCCACTCATCATGCTGCTACTAGCCTTATGACATTGATTTCATGGCTGAGTGATATTCCATTGTACATAAGGACCACAACTTCTTTATCCATTTTTCTCTTTCCTGGGATATTGAAGGTGGAATGAAGTGGAGGTCCTTGTCAACAGAGCAGCCCTAAACTTTGGGGTGCTTGTGTCTTGCTGATTTTTCATTTTCCCAATTTATACCCCCATGAGTGGAAGTGCCCTGTGCTCTCTAAGCTGTGTTTTTTAGATGTTTCAGGACTCACCGTACACTTCTCCAGAGTGGCTGTTGGCAATTTACATCCCACCCATCAGTGTAGCAAGGTTCCCATTTCTCCATAGCCTGTCCTGCATTTCTGGTTTTGACACTTTTTTCAGCATGGCCCTTTTGACCGATGGGATGCGAGACTTCTTTGTAGCGCTGATTTGCCTTTCCAGGTTGCTTGGTTGGCCAAAAAGGGCGTATGCGTTTTTTCCTGAATATATTCAGGAAAAAACGCATACGCCCTTTTTGGCCAAGGGCATCATTGTCAACGTTTTGCCGCTTTTCATGTGCTTTAAAGGCGATTCGAATCTACCTCCTGAAATCTGTTTCCTGCAATTCTGCCTTGATTTCAAATCCTCTTCGTTGCCTTCCCTCAATATATTTGTGGACGAGAGTTATCATTTATAACTCTGCAGGTTTGTGAATTGCAGTGCCCTGAGCCTCCATTTTACAACTCGTGTTTATGGGAGCTGGCCGCAAAAGCGTAGGATGGCTTCAGGCCCTGTTCTGGTTCCGGGGTGCGGGATGAGCCTGTGGTTAATTCTTCTTCCTGATGGGAAAATAGAGTGACCTCTGCCTTTCCCAACACGAAGAGCCAGTCTCTCATTGGTTCCCCGTCTTCCCGTTCATTGTCAGGAGAAATGGCAACCTGTACGGAACAGGAGGTTAAAGGTGCTGATGCTCCAAGTAGGGAGATTGCTAGTAAAGCGGCTGGAATGGCGAACCCGGACACAAGGAGATGAGAAATGAGGTGCGTTTTAGAAACCTTTCCCCATCACACGGTGTACCATCTTCTGGGTTTCTCATGCATGTTTTCGATGTAGGAAGATGCCCTTGAACCTGGAGATTTGGGACCCATGCGATGGGTACCACGCAGTATTACTTTAAATGGTCTGCGTTTGCTCACCCAACCTCACCAAACCTCTCAGCCGCAAGAGTGTCCACCCTTAGGTCTCATCCAGCTGTGGGTCTAGATATGGTCAATCCAGGTTGCATCACAGCCCCTGAACGCATTGTATAAGAATGTCTCTCTCTTTCACTGTCTTTCTTTCATGGGTTTTTCAAAGTAATTTATTTTCATAATGGGGTTTAGCTGCTTTTCACTGCTGTGTTTATGCCGCTTTACACCCACTTGACACACTAACAGAGAGATATCAATACATAGGTTTTAAGATTATTAGTAGTCAGATATATTCTTGTGCGGTGAATAGGGCGTGTTGAGTCCAGTTCTCTGAGCAAGGAGTAGGTCTTGTCTATTACATATTGGGTTTATGGAACGGTATCTGAGCTAATTTGAAACCCTTGTTTTATGTAGCACCCCACCTCCCCTTTCCCGTTAAGCAGACATAGTGTGTTTTCTGCATGTGTGACTCTGCTCTGTTTTGTAATTCAGTTCAAGTGTAACGGTTTTTACATTCCCTCTATCAGTGATACCTTATGAGAAGTGTCCTTTTCTGTGTGACTTATTTCACTTAGAATCGTGGTACCTAAATCCACTCATCATGCTGCTACTAGCCTTAGGACATTGATTTCATGGCTGAGTGATATTCCATTGTACATAAGGACCACAACTTCTTTACCCATTTTTCTCTTTCCTGGGATATTTAAGGTGGAATGAAGTGGAGGTCCTTGTCAACAGAGCAGCTCTAAACTTTGGGGTGCTTGTGTCTTGCTGATTTTTCATTTTCCCAATTTATACCCCCATGAGTGGAAGTGCCCTATGCTCTCTAAGCTGTGTTTTTTAGATGTTTCAGGACTCACCGTACACTTCTCCAGAGTGGCTGTTGGCAATTTACATCCCGCCCATCAGTGTAGCAAGGCTCCCATTTCTCCATGGCCTGTCCTGCATTTCTGGTTTTGACACTTTTTTCAGCATGGCCCTTTTGACCGATGGGAAGCGAGACTTCTTTGTAGCGCTGATTTGCCTTTCCAGGTTGCTTGGTTGGCCAAAAAGGGCGTATGCTTTTTTTCCTGAATATATTCAGGAAAAAACGCATACGCCCTTTTTGGCCAAGGGCATCATTGTCAACGTTTTGCCGCTTTTCATGTGCTTTAAAGGCGATTCGAATCTACCTCCTGAAATCTGTTTCCTGCAATTCTGCCTTGATTTCAAATCCTCTTCGTTGCCTTCACTCAATATATTTGTGGACGAGAGTTATCATTTATAACTCTGCAGGTTTGTGAATTGCAGTGCCCTGAGCCTCCATTTTACAACTCGTGTTTTTGGGAGCTGGCCGCAAAAGCGCAGGATGGCTTCAGGCCCTGTTCTGGTTCCGGGGGGCGGGATGAGCGTGTGGTTAATTCTTCTTCCTGATGGGAAAATAGAGTGACCTGTGCCTTTCCCAACACCAAGAGCCAGTCTCTCATTGGTTCCCCGTCTTCCCGTTCATCGTCAGGAGAAATGGCAACCTGTACGGAACAGGAGGTTAAAGGTGCTGATGCTCCAAGTAGGGAGATTGCTAGTAAAGCGGCTGGAATGGCGAACCCGGACACAAGGAGATGAGAAATGAGGTGCGTTTTAGAAACCTTTCCCCATCACACGGTGTACCATCTTCTGGGTTTCTCATGCATGTTTTCGATGTAGGAAGATGCCCTTGAACCTGGAGATTTGGGACCCATGCGATGGGTACCACGCAGTATTACTTTAAATGGTCTGCGTTTGCTCACCCAACCTCACCAAACCTCTCAGCCCCAAGAGTGTCCACCCTTAGGTCTCATCCAGCTGTGGGTCTAGATATGGTCAATCCAGGTTGCATCACAGCCCCTGAACGCATTGTATAAGAATGTCTCTCTCTTTCACTGTCTTTCTTTCATGGGTTTTTCAAAGTAATTTATTTTCATAATGGGGTTTAGCTGCTTTTCACTGCTGTGTTTATGCCGCTTTACACCCACTTGACACACTAACAGAGAGATATCAATACATAGGTTTTAAGATTATTACTAGTCAGATATATTCTTGTGCGGTGAATAGGGCGTGTTGAGTCCAGTTCTCTGAGCAAGGAGTAGGTCTTGTCTATTACATATTGGGTTTATGGAACGGTATCTGAGCTAATTTGAAACCCTTGTTTTATGTATCACCCCACCTCCCCTTTCCCGTTAAGCAGCCATAGTGTGTTTTCTGCATGTGTGACTCTGTTCTGTTTTGTAATTCATTTCAAGTGTAACGGTTTTTACATTCCCTCTATAAGTGATACCTTATGAGAAGTGTCCTTTTCTGTGTGATTCATTTCACTTAGAATCGTCGTACCTAAATCCACTCATCATGCTGCTACTAGCCTTAGGACATTGATTTCATGGCTGAGTGATATTCCATTGTACATAAGGACCACAACTTCTTTATCCATTTTTCTCTTTCCTGGGATATTTAAGGTGGAATGAAGTGGAGGTCCTTGTCAACAGAGCAGCCCTAAACTTTGGGGTGCTTGTGTCTTGCTGATTTTTCATTTTCCCAATTTATACCCCCATGAGTGGAAGTGCCCTATGCTCTCTAAGCTGTGTTTTTTAGATGTTTCAGGACTCACCGTACACTTCTCCAGAGTGGCTGTTGGCAATTTACATCCCGCCCATCAGTGTAGCAAGGTTCCCATTTCTCCATGGCCTGTCCTGCATTTCTGGTTTTGACACTTTTTTCAGCATGGCCCTTTTGACCGATGGGAAGCGAGACTTCTTTGTAGCGCTGATTTGCCTTTCCAGGTTGCTTGGTTGGCCAAAAAGGGCGTATGCGTTTTTTCCTGAATATATTCAGGAAAAAACGCATACGCCCTTTTTGGCCAAGGGCATCATTGTCAACGTTTTGCCGCTTTTCATGTGCTTTAAAGGCGATTCGAATCTACCTCCTGAAATCTGTTTCCTGCAATTCTGCCTTGATTTCAAATCCTCTTCTTTGCCTTCCCTCAATATATTTGTGGACGAGAGTTATCATTTATAACTCTGCAGGTTTGTGAATTGCAGTGCCCTGAAGCTCGATTTTACAACTCGCGTTTTTGGGAGCTGGCCGCAAAAGCGCAGGATGGCTTCAGGCCCTGTTCTCTTTCCAGGGGGCAGGATGAGCCTGTGGTTAATTCTTCTTCCTGATGGGAAAATAGAGTGACGTGTGCCTGTCCCAACACCAAGAGCCAGTCTCTCATTGGTTCCCTGTCTTCCCATTCATCCTCAGGAAAAATTGCAACCTGTACGGAACAGGAGGTTAAAGGTGCTGATGCTCCAAGTAGGGAGATTGCTAGTAAAGCGGCTGGAATGGCGAACCCAGGCACAAGGAGATGAGAAATGAGGTGCGTTTTAGAAACCTTTCCCCATCACACGGTGTACCATCTTCTGGGTTTCTCATTCATGTTTTCGATGTAGGAAGATGCCCTTGAACCTGGAGATATGGGACCCATGCGATGGGTACCACGCAGTATTACTTTAAAGGGTCTGTGTGTGCTCACCCAACCTCACCAAACCTCTCAGCCCCAAGAGTGTCCACCCTTATGTCTCATCCAGCTGTGGGTCTAGATATGGTCAATCCAGGTTGCATCACAGCCCCTGAACGCATTGTGTAAGAATGTCTCTCTCTTTCACTGTCTTTGTTTCATGGGTTGTTAAAAGTAATTTATTTTCATAATGCGGTTTAGCTGCTTTTCACTGCTGTGTTTATGCCGCTTTATACCCACTTTACACACTAACAGAGAGATATCAATACATAGGTTTTAAGATTATTACTAGTCAGATATATTCTTGTGCGGTGAATAGGGCGTGTTGAGTCCAGTTCTCAGAGCAAGGAGTAGGTCTTGTCTATTACATATTGGGTTTATGGAACGGTATCTGAGCTAATTTGAAACCCTTGTTTGATGTATCACCCCACCTCCCCTTTCCCGTTAAGCAGCCATAGTGTGTTTTCTGCATGTGTGACTCTGTTCTGTTTTGTAATTCAGTTCATGTGTAACGGTTTTTACATTCCCTCTATCAGTGATACCTTATGAGAAGTGTCCTTTTGTGTGTGACTTATTTCACTTAGAATCGTCGTACCTAAATCCATTCATCATGCTGCTACTAGCCTTATGACATTGATTTCATGGCTGAGTGATATTCCATTGTACATAAGGACCACAAATTGTTTATCCATTTTTCTCTTTCCTGGGATATTTAAGGAGGAATGAAGTGGAGGTCCTTGTCAACAGAGCAGCCCTAATCTTTGGGGTGCTTGTGTCTTGCTGATTTTTCATTTTCCCAATTTATACCCCCATGAGTGGAAGTGCCCTATGCTCTCTAAGCTGTGTTTTTTAGATGTTTCAGGACTCACCGTACACTTCTCCAGAGTGGCTGTTGGCAATTTACATCCCACCCATCAGTGTAGCAAGGCTCCCATTTCTCCATAGCCTGTCCTGCATTTCTGGTTTTGACACTTTTTTCAGCATGGCCCTTTTGACCGATGGGATGTGAGACTTCTTTGTAGCGCTGATTTGCCTTTCCAGGTTGCTTGGTTGGCCAAAAAGGGCGTATGCGTTTTTTCCTGAATATATTCAGGAAAAAACGCATACGCCCTTTTTGGCCAAGGGCATCATTGTCAACGTTTTGCCGCTTTTCATGTGCTTTAAAGGCGATTCGAATCTACCTCCTGAAATCTGTTTCCTGCAATTCTGCCTTGATTTCAAATCCTCTTCGTTGCCTTCCCTCAATATATTTGTGGACGAGAATTATCATTTATAACTGCAGGTTTGTGAATTGCAGTGCCCTGAGCCTCCATTTTACAACTCGTGTTTATGGGAGCTGGCCGCAAAAGCGCAGGATGGCTTCAGGCCCTGTTCTAGTTCCGGGGGGCGGGATGAGCCTGTGGTTAATTCTTCTTCCTGATGGGAAAATAGAGTGACCTGTGCCTTTCCCAACACCAAGAGCCAGTCTCTCATTGGTTCCCCGTCTTCCCGTTCATCCTCAGGAGAAATGGCAACCTGTACGGAACAGGAGGTTAAAGGTGCTGATGCTCCAAGTAGGGAGATTGCTAGTAAAGCGGCTGGAATGGCGAACCCAGGCACAAGGAGATGAGAAATGAGGTGCGTTTTAGAAACCTTTCCCCATCACACGGTGTACCATCTTCTGGGTTTCTCATTCATGTTTTCGATGTAGGAAGATGCCCTTGAACCTGGATATATGGGACCCATGCGATGGGTACCACGCAGTATTACTTTAAAGGGTCTGCGTTTGCTCACCCAACCTCACCAAACCTCTCAGCCCCAAGAGTGTCCACCCTTATGTCTCATCCAGCCGTGAGTCTAGATATGGTCAATCCAGGTTGCATCACAGCCCCTGAACGCATTGTGTAAGAATGTCTCTCTCTTTCACTGTCTTTCTTTCATGGGTTTTTCAAAGTAATTTATTTTCATAATGCGGTTTAGCTGCTTTTCACTGCTGTGTTTATGCCGCTTTACACCCACTTGACACACTAACAGAGAGATATCAATACATAGGTTTTACGATTATGATTAGTCAGATATATTCTTGTGCGGTGAATAGGGCGTGTTGAGTCCAGTTCTCTGAGCAAGGAGTAGGTCTTGTCTATTACATATTGGGTTTATGGAACGGTATCTGAGCTAATTTGAAACCCTTGTTTGATGTATCACCCCACCTCACCTTTCCCGTTAAGCAGCCATAGTGTGTTTTCTGCATGTGTGACTCTGTTCTGTTTTGTAATTCAGTTCATGTGTAACGGTTTTTACATTCCCTCTATAAGTGATACCTTATGAGAAGTGTCCTTTTCTGTGTGACTTATTTCACTTAGAATCGTCGTACCTAAATCCACTCATCATGCTGCTACTAGCCTTAGGACATTGATTTCATGGCTGAGTGATATTCCATTGTACATAAGGAACACAACTTCTTTACCCATTTGTCTCTTTCCTGGGATATTTAAGGTGGAATGAAGTGGAGGTCCTTGTCAACAGAGCAGCCGTAAACTTTGGGGTGCCTGTGTCTTGCTGATTTTTCATTTTCCCAATTTATACCCCCATGAGTGGAAGTGCCCTATGCTCTCTAAGCTGTGTTTTTTACATGTTTCAGGACTCACCGTACAGTTCTCCAGAGTGGCTGTTGGCAATTTACATCCCGCCCATCAGTGTAGCAAGGCTCCCATTTCTCCATGGCCTGTCCTGCATTTCTGGTTTTGACACTTTTTTCAGCATGGCCCTTTTGACCGATGGGATGCGAGACTTCTTTGTCGCGCTGATTTGCCTTTCCAGGTTGCTTGGTTGGCCAAAAAGGGCGTATGCGTTTTTTCCTGAATATATTCAGGAAAAAACGCATACGCCCTTTTTGGCCAAGGGCATCATTGTCAACGTTTTGCCGCTTTTCATGTGCTTTAAAGGCGATTCGAATCTACCTCCTGAAATCTGTTTCCTGCAATTCTGCCTTGATTTCAAATCCTCTTCGTTGCCTTCCCTCAATATATTTGTGGACGAGAGTTATCATTTATAACTCTGCAGGTTTGTGAATTGCAGTGCCCTGAGCCTCCATTTTACACCTCGCGTTTTTGGGAGCTGGCCGCAAAATCGCAGGATGGCTTCAGGCCCTGTTCTGGTTCCGGGGGGCGGGATGAGCCTGTGGTTAATTCTTCTTCCTGATGGGAAAATAGAGTGACCTGTGCCTTTCCCAACACAAAGAGCCAGTCTCTCATTGGTTCCCCGTCTTCCCGTTCATCGTCAGGAAAAAAGGCAACCTGTACGGAACAGGAGGTTAAAGGTGCTGATGCTCCAATAGGGAGATTGCTAGTAAAGCGGCTGGAATGGCGAACCCGGGCACAAGGAGATGAGAAATGAGGTGCGTTTTAGAAACCTTTCCCCATCACACGGTGTACCATCTTCTGGGTTTCTCATGCATGTTTTCGATGTAGGAAGATGCCCTTGAACCTGGAGATTTGGGACCCATGCGATGGGTACCACGCAGTATTACTTTAAATGGTCTGCGTTTGCTCACCCAACCTCACCAAACCTCTCAGCCCCAAGAGTGTCTACACTTAGGTCTCATCCAGCTGTGTGTCTAGATATGGTCAATCCAGGTTGCATCACAGCCCCTGAACGCATTGTGTAAGAATGTCTCTCTCTTTCACTGTCTTTCTTTCATGGGTTTTTCAAAGTAATTTATTTTCATAATGGGGTTTAGCTGCTTTTCACTGCTGTGTTTATGCCGCTTTACACCCACTTGACACACTAACAGAGAGATATCAATACATAGGTTTTAAGATTATTACTAGTCAGATATATTCTTGTGCGGTGAATAGGGCGTGTTGAGTCCAGTTCTCTGAGCAAGGAGTAGGTCTTGTCTATTACATATTGGGTTTATGGAACGGTATCTGAGCTAATTTGAAACCCTTGTTTTATGTATCACCCCACCTCACCTTTCCCGTTAAGCAGCCATAGTGTGTTTTCTGCATGTGTGACTCTGTTCTGTTTTGTAATTCAGTTCATGTGTAACGGTTTTTACATTCCCTCTATCAGTGATACCTTATGAGAAGTGTCCTTTTCTGTGTGATTTATTTCACTTAGAATCGTCGTACCTAAATCCACTCATCATGCTGCTACTAGCCTTAGGACATTGATTTCATGGCTGAGTGATATTCCATTGTACATAAGGACCACAACTTCTTTACCCATTTTTCTCTTTCCTGGGATATTTAAGGTGGAATGAAGTGGAGGTCCTTGTCAACAGAGCAGCCCTAAACTTTGGGGTGCTTGTGTCTTGCTGATTTTTCATTTTCCCAATTTATACCCCCATGAGTGGAAGTGCCCTATGCTCTCTAAGTTGTGTTTTTTAGATGTTTCAGGACTCACCGTACACTTCATCAGAGTGGCTGTTGGCAATTTACATCCCACCCATCAGTGTAGCAAGGCTCCCATTTCTCCATAGCCTGTCCTGCATTTCTGGTTTGGACCCTTTTTTCAGCATGGCCCTTTTGACCGATGGGATGCGAGACTTCTTTGTAGCGCTGATTTGCCTTTCCAGGTTGCTTGGTTGGCCAAAAAGGGCGTATGCGTTTTTTCCTGAATATATTCAGGAAAAAACGCATACGCCCTTTTTGGCCAAGGGCATCATTGTCAACGTTTTGCCGCTTTTCATGTGCTTTAAAGGCGATTCGAATCTACCTCCTGAAATCTGTTTCCTGCAATTCTGCCTTGATTTCAAATCCTCTTCGTTGCCTTCCCTCAATATATTTCTGGACGAGAGTTATCATTTATAACTCTACAGGTTTGTGAATTGCAGTGCCCTGAGCCTCCATTTTACAACTCGTGATTTTGGGAGCTGGCCGCAAAAGCGCAGGATGGCTTCAGGCCCTGTTCTGGTTCCGGGGGGCGGGATGAGCCTGTGGTTAATTCTTCTTCCTGATGGGAAAATAGACTGACCTGTGCCTTTCCCAACACCAAGAGCCAGTCTCTCATTGGTTACCCGTCTTCCCGTTCATCGTCAGGAAAAATTGCAACCTGTACGGAACAGGAGGTTAAAGGTGCTGATGCTCCAAGGAGGGAGATTGCTAGTAAATCGGCTGGAATGGCGAACCCGGGCACAAGGAGATGAGAAATGAGGTGCGTTTTAGAAACCTTTCCCCATCACACGGTGTACCATCTTCTGGGTTTCTCATGCATGTTTTCGATGTAGGAAGATGCCCTTGATCCTGGAGATTTGGGACCCATGCGATGGGTACCACGCAGTATTACTTTAAAGGGTCTGCGTTTGCTCACCCAACCTCACCAAACCTCTCAGCCCCAAGATTGTCCACCCTTAGGTCTCATCCAGCTGTGGGTCTAGATATGGTCAATCCAGGTTGCATCACAGCCCCTGAACGCATTGTGTAAGAATGTCTCTCTCTTTCACTGTCTTTCTTTCATGGGTTTTTCAAAGTAATTTATTTTCATAATGGGGTTTAGCTGCTTTTCACTGCTGTGTTTATGCCGCTTTACACCCACTTGACACACTAACAGAGAGATATCAATACATAGGTTTGAAGATTATTACTAGTCAGATATATTCTTGTGCGGTGAATAGGGCGTGTTGAGTCCAGTTCTCTGAGCAAGGAGTAGGTCTTGTCTATTACATATTGGGTTTATGGAACGGTATCTGAGCTAATTTGAAACCCTTGTTTTATGTATCACCCCACCTCCCCTTTCCCGTTAAGCAGCCATAGTGTGTTTTCTGCATGTGTGACTCTGCTCTGTTTTGTAATTCAGTTCAAGTGTAACGGTTTTTACATTCCCTCTATCAGTGATACCTTATGAGAAGTGTCCTTTTCTGTGTGACTTATTTCACGTAGAATCCTCGTACCTAAATCCACTCATCATGCTGCTACTACCCTTAGGACATTGATTTCATGGCTGAGTGATATTCCATTGTACATAAGGACCACAACTTCTTTACCCATTTTTCTCTTTCCTGGGATATTTAAGGTGGAATGAAGTGGAGGTCCTTGTCAACAGAGCAGCCCTAAACTTTGGGGTGCTTGTGTCTTGCTGATTTTTCATTTTCCCAATTTATACCCCCATGAGTGGAAGTGCCCTATGGTCTCTAAGCTGTGTTTTTTAGATGTTTCAGGACTCACCGTACACTTCTCCAGAGTGGCTGTTGGCAATTTACATCCCGCCCATCAGTGTAGCAAGGCTCCCATTTCTCCATGGCCTGTCCTGCATTTCTGGTTTTGACACTTTTTTCAGCATGGCCCTTTTGACCGATGGGAAGCGAGACTTCTTTGTAGCGCTGATTTGCCTTTCCAGGTTGCTTGGTTGGCCAAAAAGGGCGTATGCGTTTTTTCCTGAATATATTCAGGAAAAAACGCATACGCCCTTTTTGGCCAAGGGCATCATTGTCAACGTTTTGCCGCTTTTCATGTGCTTTAAAGGCGATTCGAATCTACCTCCTGAAATCTGTTTCCTGCAATTCTGCCTTGATTTCAAATCCTCTTCGTTGCCTTCCCTCAATATATTTCTGGACGAGAGTTATCATTTATAACTCTGCAGGTTTGTGAATTGCAGTGCCCTGAGCCTCCATTTTACAACTCGTGATTTTGGGAGCTGGCCGCAAAAGCGCAGGATGGCTTCAGGCCCTGTTCAGGTTCCGGGGGGCGGGATGAGCCTGTTGTTAATTCTTCTTCCTGATGGGAAAATAGAGTGACCTGTGCCTGTCCCAACACCAAGAGCCAGTCTCTCATTGGTTCCCCGTCTTCCCGTTCATCCTCAGGAAAAATTGCAACCTGTACGGAACAGGAGGTTAAAGGTGCTGATGCTCCAAGTAGGGAGATTGCTAGTAAAGCGGCTGGGATGGCGAACCCGGGCACAAGGAGATGAAAAATGAGGTGCGTTTTAGAAACCTTTCCCCATCACACGGTGTACCATCTTCTGGGTTTCTCATGCATGTTTTCGATGTAGGAAGATGCCCTAGAACCTGGAGATTTGGGACCCATGCGATGGGTACCACGCAGTATTATTTTAAAGGGTCTGCGTTTTCTCACCCAACCTCACCAAACCTCTCAGCCCCAAGAGTGTCCACCCTTAGGTCTCATCCAGCTGTGGGTCTAGATATGGTCAATCCAGGTTGCATCACAGCCCCTGAACGCATTGTGTAAGAATTTCTCTCTCTTTCACTGTCTTTGTTTCATGGGTTTTTAAAAGTAATTTATTTTCATAATGCGGTTTACCTGCTTTTCACTGCTGTGTTTATGCCGCTTTACACCCACTTGACACACTAACAGAGAGATATCAATACATAGGTTTTAAGATTATTAGTAGTCAGATATATTCTTGTGCGGTGAATAGGGCGTGTTGAGTCCAGTTCTCTGAGCAAGGAGTAGGTCTTGTCTATTACATATTGGGTTTATGGAACGGTATCTGAGCTAATTTGAAACCCTTGTTTTATGTATCACCCCACCTCACCTTTCCCGTTAAACAGCCATAGTGTGTTTTCTGCATGTGTGACTCTGTTCTGTTTTGTAATTCAGTTCAAGTGTAACGGTTTTTACATTCCCTCTATCAGTGATACCTTATGAGAAGTGTCCTTTTCTGTGTGACATATTTCACTTAGAATCGTCGTCCCTAAATCTACTCATCATGCTGCTACTAGCCTTATGACATTGATTTCATGGCTGAGTGATATTCCATTGTACATAAGGACCACAACTTCTTTATCCATTTTTCTCTTTCCTGGGATATTTAAGGTGGAATGAAGTGGAGGTCCTTGTGAACAGAGCAGCCCTAAACTTTGGGGTGCTTGTGTCTTGCTGATTTTTCATTTTCCCAATTTATACCCCCATGAGTGGAAGTGCCCTATGCTCTCTAAGCTGTGTTTTTTAGATGTTTCAGGACTCACCGTACACTTCTCCAGAGTGGCTGTTGGCAATTTACATCCCGCCCATCAGTGTAGCAAGGTTCCCATTTCTCCATGGCCTGTCCTGCATTTCTGGTTTTGACACTTTTTTCAGCATGGCCCTTTTGACCGATGGGAAGCGAGACTTCTTTGTAGCGCTGATTTGCCTTTCCAGGTTGCTTGGTTGGCCAAAAAGGGCGTATGCGTTTTTTCCTGAATATATTCAGGAAAAAACGCATACGCCCTTTTTGGCCAAGGGCATCATTGTCAACGTTTTGCCGCTTTTCATGTGCTTTAAAGGCGATTCGAATCTACCTCCTGAAATCTGTTTCCTGCAATTCTGCCTTGATTTCAAATCCTCTTCTTTGCCTTCCCTCAATATATTTGTGGACGAGAGTTATCATTTATAACTCTGCAGGTTTGTGAATTGCAGTGCCCTGAAGCTCGATTTTACAACTCGCGTTTTTGGGAGCTGGCCGCAAAAGCGCAGGATGGCTTCAGGCCCTGTTCTCTTTCCAGGGGGCAGGATGAGCCTGTGGTTAATTCTTCTTCCTGATGGGAAAATAGAGTGACGTGTGCCTGTCCCAACACCAAGAGCCAGTCTCTCATTGGTTCCCTGTCTTCCCATTCATCCTCAGGAAAAATTGCAACCTGTACGGAACAGGAGGTTAAAGGTGCTGATGCTCCAAGTAGGGAGATTGCTAGTAAAGCGGCTGGAATGGCGAACCCAGGCACAAGGAGATGAGAAATGAGGTGCGTTTTAGAAACCTTTCCCCATCACACGGTGTACCATCTTCTGGGTTTCTCATTCATGTTTTCGATGTAGGAAGATGCCCTTGAACCTGGAGATATGGGACCCATGCGATGGGTACCACGCAGTATTACTTTAAAGGGTCTGTGTGTGCTCACCCAACCTCACCAAACCTCTCAGCCCCAAGAGTGTCCACCCTTATGTCTCATCCAGCTGTGGGTCTAGATATGGTCAATCCAGGTTGCATCACAGCCCCTGAACGCATTGTGTAAGAATGTCTCTCTCTTTCACTGTCTTTGTTTCATGGGTTGTTAAAAGTAATTTATTTTCATAATGCGGTTTAGCTGCTTTTCACTGCTGTGTTTATGCCGCTTTATACCCACTTTACACACTAACAGAGAGATATCAATACATAGGTTTTAAGATTATTACTAGTCAGATATATTCTTGTGCGGTGAATAGGGCGTGTTGAGTCCAGTTCTCAGAGCAAGGAGTAGGTCTTGTCTATTACATATTGGGTTTATGGAACGGTATCTGAGCTAATTTGAAACCCTTGTTTGATGTATCACCCCACCTCCCCTTTCCCGTTAAGCAGCCATAGTGTGTTTTCTGCATGTGTGACTCTGTTCTGTTTTGTAATTCAGTTCATGTGTAACGGTTTTTACATTCCCTCTATCAGTGATACCTTATGAGAAGTGTCCTTTTGTGTGTGACTTATTTCACTTAGAATCGTCGTACCTAAATCCATTCATCATGCTGCTACTAGCCTTATGACATTGATTTCATGGCTGAGTGATATTCCATTGTACATAAGGACCACAAATTGTTTATCCATTTTTCTCTTTCCTGGGATATTTAAGGTGGAATGAAGTGGAGGTCCTTGTCAACAGAGCAGCCCTAATCTTTGGGGTGCTTGTGTCTTGCTGATTTTTCATTTTCCCAATTTATACCCCCATGAGTGGAAGTGCCCTATGCTCTCTAAGCTGTGTTTTTTAGATGTTTCAGGACTCACCGTACACTTCTCCAGAGTGGCTGTTGGCAATTTACATCCCACCCATCAGTGTAGCAAGGCTCCCATTTCTCCATAGCCTGTCCTGCATTTCTGGTTTTGACACTTTTTTCAGCATGGCCCTTTTGACCGATGGGATGTGAGACTTCTTTGTAGCGCTGATTTGCCTTTCCAGGTTGCTTGGTTGGCCAAAAAGGGCGTATGCGTTTTTTCCTGAATATATTCAGGAAAAAACGCATACGCCCTTTTTGGCCAAGGGCATCATTGTCAACGTTTTGCCGCTTTTCATGTGCTTTAAAGGCGATTCGAATCTACCTCCTGAAATCTGTTTCCTGCAATTCTGCCTTGATTTCAAATCCTCTTCGTTGCCTTCCCTCAATATATTTGTGGACGAGAATTATCATTTATAACTGCAGGTTTGTGAATTGCAGTGCCCTGAGCCTCCATTTTACAACTCGTGTTTATGGGAGCTGGCCGCAAAAGCGCAGGATGGCTTCAGGCCCTGTTCTAGTTCCGGGGGGCGAGATGAGCCTGTGGTTAATTCTTCTTCCTGATGGGAAAATAGAGTGACCTGTGCCTTTCCCAACACCAAGAGCCAGTCTCTCATTGGTTCCCCGTCTTCCCGTTCATCCTCAGGAGAAATGGCAACCTGTACGGAACAGGAGGTTAAAGGTGCTGATGCTCCAAGTAGGGAGATTGCTAGTAAAGCGGCTGGAATGGCGAACCCAGGCACAAGGAGATGAGAAATGAGGTGCGTTTTAGAAACCTTTCCCCATCACACGGTGTACCATCTTCTGGGTTTCTCATTCATGTTTTCGATGTAGGAAGATGCCCTTGAACCTGGATATATGGGACCCATGCGATGGGTACCACGCAGTATTACTTTAAAGGGTCTGCGTTTGCTCACCCAACCTCACCAAACCTCTCAGCCCCAAGAGTGTCCACCCTTATGTCTCATCCAGCCGTGAGTCTAGATATGGTCAATCCAGGTTGCATCACAGCCCCTGAACGCATTGTGTAAGAATGTCTCTCTCTTTCACTGTCTTTCTTTCATGGGTTTTTCAAAGTAATTTATTTTCATAATGCGGTTTAGCTGCTTTTCACTGCTGTGTTTATGCCGCTTTACACCCACTTGACACACTAACAGAGAGATATCAATACATAGGTTTTACGATTATGATTAGTCAGATATATTCTTGTGCGGTGAATAGGGCGTGTTGAGTCCAGTTCTCTGAGCAAGGAGTAGGTCTTGTCTATTACATATTGGGTTTATGGAACGGTATCTGAGCTAATTTGAAACCCTTGTTTGATGTATCACCCCACCTCACCTTTCCCGTTAAGCAGCCATAGTGTGTTTTCTGCATGTGTGACTCTGTTCTGTTTTGTAATTCAGTTCATGTGTAACGGTTTTTACATTCCCTCTATAAGTGATACCTTATGAGAAGTGTCCTTTTCTGTGTGACTTATTTCACTTAGAATCGTCGTACCTAAATCCACTCATCATGCTGCTACTAGCCTTAGGACATTGATTTCATGGCTGAGTGATATTCCATTGTACATAAGGAACACAACTTCTTTACCCATTTGTCTCTTTCCTGGGATATTTAAGGTGGAATGAAGTGGAGGTCCTTGTCAACAGAGCAGCCGTAAACTTTGGGGTGCCTGTGTCTTGCTGATTTTTCATTTTCCCAATTTATACCCCCATGAGTGGAAGTGCCCTATGCTCTCTAAGCTGTGTTTTTTACATGTTTCAGGACTCACCGTACAGTTCTCCAGAGTGGCTGTTGGCAATTTACATCCCGCCCATCAGTGTAGCAAGGCTCCCATTTCTCCATGGCCTGTCCTGCATTTCTGGTTTTGACACTTTTTTCAGCATGGCCCTTTTGACCGATGGGATGCGAGACTTCTTTGTCGCGCTGATTTGCCTTTCCAGGTTGCTTGGTTGGCCAAAAAGGGCGTATGCGTTTTTTCCTGAATATATTCAGGAAAAAACGCATACGCCCTTTTTGGCCAAGGGCATCATTGTCAACGTTTTGCCGCTTTTCATGTGCTTTAAAGGCGATTCGAATCTACCTCCTGAAATCTGTTTCCTGCAATTCTGCCTTGATTTCAAATCCTCTTCGTTGCCTACCCTCAATATATTTGTGGACGAGAGTTATCATTTATAACTCTGCAGGTTTGTGAATTGCAGTGCCCTGAGCCTCCATTTTACACCTCGCGTTTTTGGGAGCTGGCCGCAAAATCGCAGGATGGCTTCAGGCCCTGTTCTGGTTCCGGGGGGCGGGATGAGCCTGTGGTTAATTCTTCTTCCTGATGGGAAAATAGAGTGACCTGTGCCTTTCCCAACACAAAGAGCCAGTCTCTCATTGGTTCCCCGTCTTCCCGTTCATCGTCAGGAAAAAAGGCAACCTGTACGGAACAGGAGGTTAAAGGTGCTGATGCTCCAAGTAGGGAGATTGCTAGTAAAGCGGCTGGAATGGCGAACCCGGGCACAAGGAGATGAGAAATGAGGTGCGTTTTAGAAACCTTTCCCCATCACACGGTGTACCATCTTCTGGGTTTCTCATGCATGTTTTCGATGTAGGAAGATGCCCTTGAACCTGGAGATTTGGGACCCATGCGATGGGTACCACGCAGTATTACTTTAAATGGTCTGCGTTTGCTCACCCAACCTCACCAAACCTCTCAGCCCCAAGAGTGTCTACACTTAGGTCTCATCCAGCTGTGTGTCTAGATATGGTCAATCCAGGTTGCATCACAGCCCCTGAACGCATTGTGTAAGAATGTCTCTCTCTTTCACTGTCTTTCTTTCATGGGTTTTTCAAAGTAATTTATTTTCATAATGGGGTTTATCTGCTTTTCACTGCTGTGTTTATGCCGCTTTACACCCACTTGACACACTAACAGAGAGATATCAATACATAGGTTTTAAGATTATTACTAGTCAGATATATTCTTGTGCGGTGAATAGGGCGTGTTGAGTCCAGTTCTCTGAGCAAGGAGTAGGTCTTGTCTATTACATATTGGGTTTATGGAACGGTATCTGAGCTAATTTGAAACCCTTGTTTTATGTATCACCCCACCTCACCTTTCCCGTTAAGCAGCCATAGTGTGTTTTCTGCATGTGTGACTCTGTTCTGTTTTGTAATTCAGTTCATGTGTAACGGTTTTTACATTCCCTCTATCAGTGATACCTTATGAGAAGTGTCCTTTTCTGTGTGACTTATTTCACTTAGAATCGTCGTACCTAAATCCACTCATCATGCTGCTACTAGCCTTAGGACATTGATTTCATGGCTGAGTGATATTCCATTGTACATAAGGACCACAACTTCTTTACCCATTTTTCTCTTTCCTGGGATATTTAAGGTGGAATGAAGTGGAGGTCCTTGTCAACAGAGCAGCCCTAAACTTTGGGGTGCTTGTGTCTTGCTGATTTTTCATTTTCCCAATTTATACCCCCATGAGTGGAAGTGCCCTATGCTCTCTAAGTTGTGTTTTTTAGATGTTTCAGGACTCACCGTACACTTCATCAGAGTGGCTGTTGGCAATTTACATCCCACCCATCAGTGTAGCAAGGCTCCCATTTCTCCATAGCCTGTCCTGCATTTCTGGTTTGGACCCTTTTTTCAGCATGGCCCTTTTGACCGATGGGATGCGAGACTTCTTTGTAGCGCTGATTTGCCTTTCCAGGTTGCTTGGTTGGCCAAAAAGGGCGTATGCGTTTTTTCCTGAATATATTCAGGAAAAAACGCATACGCCCTTTTTGGCCAAGGGCATCATTGTCAACGTTTTGCCGCTTTTCATGTGCTTTAAAGGCGATTCGAATCTACCTCCTGAAATCTGTTTCCTGCAATTCTGCCTTGATTTCAAATCCTCTTCGTTGCCTTCCCTCAATATATTTCTGGACGAGAGTTATCATTTATAACTCTACAGGTTTGTGAATTGCAGTGCCCTGAGCCTCCATTTTACAACTCGTGATTTTGGGAGCTGGCCGCAAAAGCGCAGGATGGCTTCAGGCCCTGTTCTGGTTCCGGGGGGCGGGATGAGCCTGTGGTTAATTCTTCTTCCTGATGGGAAAATAGAGTGACCTGTGCCTTTCCCAACACCAAGAGCCAGTCTCTCATTGGTTACCCGTCTTCCCGTTCATCGTCAGGAAAAATTGCAACCTGTACGGAACAGGAGGTTAAAGGTGCTGATGCTCCAAGGAGGGAGATTGCTAGTAAATCGGCTGGAATGGCGAACCCGGGCACAAGGAGATGAGAAATGAGGTGCGTTTTAGAAACCTTTCCCCATCACACGGTGTACCATCTTCTGGGTTTCTCATGCATGTTTTCGATGTAGGAAGATGCCCTTGATCCTGGAGATTTGGGACCCATGCGATGGGTACCACGCAGTATTACTTTAAAGGGTCTGCGTTTGCTCACCCAACCTCACCAAACCTCTCAGCCCCAAGATTGTCCACCCTTAGGTCTCATCCAGCTGTGGGTCTAGATATGGTCAATCCAGGTTGCATCACAGCCCCTGAACGCATTGTGTAAGAATGTCTCTCTCTTTCACTGTCTTTCTTTCATGGGTTTTTCAAAGTAATTTATTTTCATAATGGGGTTTAGCTGCTTTTCACTGCTGTGTTTATGCCGCTTTACACCCACTTGACACACTAACAGAGAGATATCAATACATAGGTTTGAAGATTATTACTAGTCAGATATATTCTTGTGCGGTGAATAGGGCGTGTTGAGTCCAGTTCTCTGAGCAAGGAGTAGGTCTTGTCTATTACATATTGGGTTTATGGAACGGTATCTGAGCTAATTTGAAACCCTTGTTTTATGTATCACCCCACCTCCCCTTTCCCGTTAAGCAGCCATAGTGTGTTTTCTGCATGTGTGACTCTGCTCTGTTTTGTAATTCAGTTCAAGTGTAACGGTTTTTACATTCCCTCTATCAGTGATACCTTATGAGAAGTGTCCTTTTCTGTGTGACTTATTTCACGTAGAATCCTCGTACCTAAATCCACTCATCATGCTGCTACTAGCCTTAGGACATTGATTTCATGGCTGAGTGATATTCCATTGTACATAAGGACCACAACTTCTTTACCCATTTTTCTCTTTCCTGGGATATTTAAGGTGGAATGAAGTGGAGGTCCTTGTCAACAGAGCAGCCCTAAACTTTGGGGTGCTTGTGTCTTGCTGATTTTTCATTTTCCCAATTTATACCCCCATGAGTGGAAGTGCCCTATGGTCTCTAAGCTGTGTTTTTTAGATGTTTCAGGACTCACCGTACACTTCTCCAGAGTGGCTGTTGGCAATTTACATCCCGCCCATCAGTGTAGCAAGGCTCCCATTTCTCCATGGCCTGTCCTGCATTTCTGGTTTTGACACTTTTTTCAGCATGGCCCTTTTGACCGATGGGAAGCGAGACTTCTTTGTAGCGCTGATTTGCCTTTCCAGGTTGCTTGGTTGGCCAAAAAGGGCGTATGCGTTTTTTCCTGAATATATTCAGGAAAAAACGCATACGCCCTTTTTGGCCAAGGGCATCATTGTCAACGTTTTGCCGCTTTTCATGTGCTTTAAAGGCGATTCGAATCTACCTCCTGAAATCTGTTTCCTGCAATTCTGCCTTGATTTCAAATCCTCTTCGTTGCCTTCCCTCAATATATTTCTGGACGAGAGTTATCATTTATAACTCTGCAGGTTTGTGAATTGCAGTGCCCTGAGCCTCCATTTTACAACTCGTGATTTTGGGAGCTGGCCGCAAAAGCGCAGGATGGCTTCAGGCCCTGTTCAGGTTCCGGGGGGCGGGATGAGCCTGTTGTTAATTCTTCTTCCTGATGGGAAAATAGAGTGACCTGTGCCTGTCCCAACACCAAGAGCCAGTCTCTCATTGGTTCCCCGTCTTCCCGTTCATCCTCAGGAAAAATTGCAACCTGTACGGAACAGGAGGTTAAAGGTGCTGATGCTCCAAGTAGGGAGATTGCTAGTAAAGCGGCTGGGATGGCGAACCCGGGCACAAGGAGATGAAAAATGAGGTGCGTTTTAGAAACCTTTCCCCATCACACGGTGTACCATCTTCTGGGTTTCTCATGCATGTTTTCGATGTAGGAAGATGCCCTTGAACCTGGAGATTTGGGACCCATGCGATGGGTACCACGCAGTATTATTTTAAAGGGTCTGCGTTTTCTCACCCAACCTCACCAAACCTCTCAGCCCCAAGAGTGTCCACCCTTAGGTCTCATCCAGCTGTGGGTCTAGATATGGTCAATCCAGGTTGCATCACAGCCCCTGAACGCATTGTGTAAGAATTTCTCTCTCTTTCACTGTCTTTGTTTCATGGGTTTTTAAAAGTAATTTATTTTCATAATGCGGTTTACCTGCTTTTCACTGCTGTGTTTATGCCGCTTTACACCCACTTGACACACTAACAGAGAGATATCAATACATAGGTTTTAAGATTATTAGTAGTCAGATATATTCTTGTGCGGTGAATAGGGCGTGTTGAGTCCAGTTCTCTGAGCAAGGAGTAGGTCTTGTCTATTACATATTGGGTTTATGGAACGGTATCTGAGCTAATTTGAAACCCTTGTTTTATGTATCACCCCACCTCACCTTTCCCGTTAAACAGCCATAGTGTGTTTTCTGCATGTGTGACTCTGTTCTGTTTTGTAATTCAGTTCAAGTGTAACGGTTTTTACATTCCCTCTATCAGTGATACCTTATGAGAAGTGTCCTTTTCTGTGTGACATATTTCACTTAGAATCGTCGTCCCTAAATCTACTCATCATGCTGCTACTAGCCTTATGACATTGATTTCATGGCTGAGTGATATTCCATTGTACATAAGGACCACAACTTCTTTATCCATTTTTCTCTTTCCTGGGATATTTAAGGTGGAATGAAGTGGAGGTCCTTGTGAACAGAGCAGCCCTAAACTTTGGGGTGCTTGTGTCTTGCTGATTTTTCATTTTCCCAATTTATACCCCCATGAGTGGAAGTGCCCTATGCTCTCTAAGCTGTGTTTTTTAGATGTTTCAGGACTCACCGTACACTTCTCCAGAGTGGCTGTTGGCAATTTACATCCCGCCCATCAGTGTAGCAAGGCTCCCATTTCTCCATGGCCTGTCCTGCATTTCTGGTTTTGACACTTTTTTCAGCATGGCCCTTTTGACCGATGGGAAGCGAGACTTCTTTGTAGCGCTGATTTGCCTTTCCAGGTTGCTTGGTTGGCCAAAAAGGGCGTATGCGTTTTTTCCTGAATATATTCAGGAAAAAACGCATACGCCCTTTTTGGCCAAGGGCATCATTGTCAACGTTTTGCCGCTTTTCATGTGCTTTAAAGGCGATTCGAATCTACCTCCTGAAATCTGTTTCCTGCAATTCTGCCTTGATTTCAAATCCTCTTCTTTGCCTTCCCTCAATATATTTGTGGACGAGAGTTATCATTTATAACTCTGCAGGTCTGTGAATTGCAGTGCCCTGAAGCTCGATTTTACAACTCGCGTTTTTGGGAGGTGGCCGCAAAAGCGCAGGATGGCTTCAGGCCCAGTTCTGTTTCCGGGGGGCAGGCTGAGCCTGTGGTTAATTCTTCTTCCTGATGGGAAAATAGAGTGACCTGTGCCTGTTCCAACACCAAGAGCCAGTCTCTCATTGGTTCCCCGTCTTCCCTTTCATCGTCAGGAAAAATGGCAACCTGTACGGAACAGGAGGTTAAAGGTGCTGATGTTCCAAGTAGGGAGATTGCTAGTAAAGCGGCTGGAATGGCGAACACGGGCACAAGGAGATGAGAAATGAGGTGCGTTTTAGAAACCTTTCCCCATCACACGGTGTACCATCTTCTGGGTTTCTCATGCATGTTTTCGATGTAGGAAGATGCCCTTGAACCTGGAGATTTGGGACCCATGCGATGGGTACCACGCAGTATTACTTTAAATGGTCTGCGTTTGCTCACCCAACCTCACCAAACCTCTCAGCCCCAAGAGTGTCCACCCATAGGTCTCATCCTGCTGTGGGTCTAGATATGGTCAATCCAGGTTGCATCACAGCCCCTGAACGCATTGTGTAAGAATGTCTCTCTCTTTCACTGTCTGTCTTTCATGGGTTTTTCTAAGTAATTTATTTTCATAATGGGGTTTAGCTGATTTTCACTGCTGTGTTTATGCCGCTTTACACCCACTTGACACACTAACAGAGAGATATCAATACATAGGTTTTAAGATTATTACTAGTCAGATATATTCTTGTGCGGTGAATAGGGCGTGTTGAGTCCAGTTCTCTGAGCAAGGAGTAGGTCTTGTCTATTACATATTGGGTTTATGGAACGGTATCTGAGCTAATTTGAAACCCTTGTTTTATGTATCACCCCACCTCCCCTTTCCCGTTAAGCACCCATAGTGTGTTTTCTGCATGTGTGACTGTGTTCTGATTTGTAATTCAGTTCAAGTGTAACGGTTTTTACATTCCCTCTATAAGTGATACCTTATGAGAAGTGTCCTTTTCTGTGTGATTTATTTCACTTAGAATCGTCGTACCTAAATCCACTCATCATGCTGCTACTAGCCTTATGACATTGATTTCATGGCTGAGTGATATTCCATTGTACATAAGGACCACAACTTCTTTATCCATTTTTCTCTTTCCTGGGATATTGAAGGTGGAATGAAGTGGAGGTCCTTCTCAACAGAGCAGCCCTAAACTTTGGGGTGCTTGTGTCTTGCTGATTTTTCATTTTCCCAATTTATACCCACATGAGTGGAAGTGCCCTATGCTCTCTAAGCTGTGTTTTTTAGATGTTTCAGGACTCACCGTACACTTCTCCAGAGTGGCTGTTGGCAATTTACATCCCACCCATCAGTGTAGCAAGGTTCCCATTTCTCCATAGCCTGTCCTGCATTTCTGGTTTTGACACTTTTTTCAGCATGGCCCTTTTGACCGATGGGATGCGAGACTTCTTTGTAGCGCTGATTTGCCTTTCCAGGTTGCTTGGTTGGCCAAAAAGGGCGTATGCGTTTTTTCCTGGATATATTCAGGAAAAAACGCATACGCCCTTTTTGGCCAAGGGCATCATTGTCAACGTTTTGCCGCTTTTCATGTGCTTTAAAGGCGATTCGAATCTACCTCCTGAAATCTGTTTCCTGCAATTCTGCCTTGATTTCAAATCCTCTTCGTTGCCTTCCCTCAATATATTTGTGGACGAGAGTTATCATTTATAACTCTGCAGGTTTGTGAATTGCAGTGCCCTGAGCCTCCATTTTACAACTCGTGTTTTTGGGAGCTGGCTGCAAAAGCGCAGGATGGCTTCAGGCCCTGTTCTGGTTCCGGGGGGCGGGATGAGCGTGTGGTTAATTCTTCTTCCTGATGGGAAAATAGAGTGACCTGTGCCTTTCCCAACACCAAGAGCCAGTCTCTCATTGGTTCCCCGTCTTCCCGTTCATCGTCAGGAGAAATGGCAACCTGTACGGAACAGGAGGTTAAAGGTGCTGATGCTCCAAGTAGGGAGATTACTAGTAAAGCGGCTGGAATGGCGAACACGGGCACAAGGAGATGAGAAATGAGGTGCGTTTTAGAAACCTTTCCCCATCACATGGTGTACCATCTTCTGGGTTTCTCATGCATGTTTTCGATGTAGGAAGATGCCCTTGAACCTGGAGATTTGGGACCCATGCGATGGGTACCACGCAGTATTACTTTAAATGGTCTGCGTTTGCTCACCCAACCTCACCAAACCTCTCAGCCCCAAGAGTGTCCACCCTTATGTCTCATCCAGCTGTGGGTCTAGATATGGTCAATCCAGGTTGCATCACAGCCCCTGAACGCATTGTGTAAGAATGTCTCTCTCTTTCACTGTCTTTCTTTCATGGGTTATTCAAAGTAATTTATTTTCATAATGGGGTTTAGCTGCTTTTCACTGCTGTGTTTATGCCGCTTTACACCCACTTGACACACTAAAAGAGAGATATCAATACATAGGTTTTAAGATTATTACTAGTCAGATATATTCTTGTGCGGTGAATAGGGCGTGTTGAGTCCAGTTCTCTGAGCAAGGAGTAGGTCTTGTCTATTACATATTGGTTTATGGAACGGTATCTGAGCTAATTTGAAACCCTTGTTTGATGTATCACCCCACCTCACCTTTCCCGTTAAGCAGCCATAGTGTGTTTTCTGCATGTGTGACTCTGTTCTGTTTTGTAATTCAGTTCATGTGTAACGGTTTTTACATTCCCTCTATAAGTGATACCTTATGAGAAGTGTCCTTTTCTGTGTGACTTATTTCACTTAGAATCGTCGTACCTAAATCCACTCATCATGCTGCTACTAGCCTTAGGACATTGATTTCATGGCTGAGGGATATTCCATTGTACATAAGGAACACAACTTCTTTACCTATTTTTCTCTTTCCTGGGATATTTAAGGTGGAATGAAGTGGAGGTCCTTGTCAACAGAGCAGCCCTAAACTTTGGGGTGCCTGTGTCTTGCTGATTTTTCATTTTCCCAATTTATACCCCCATGAGTGGAAGTGCCCTATGCTCTCTAAGCTGTGTTTTTTAGATGTTTCAGGACTCACCGTACACTTTTCCAGAGTGGCTGTTGGCAATTTACATCCCGCCCATCAGTGTAGCAAGGCTCCCATTTCTCCATGGCCTGTCCTGCATTTCTGGTTTTGACACTTTTTTCAGCATGGCCCTTTTGACCGATGGGATGCGAGACTTCTTTGTAGTGCTGATTTGCCTTTCCAGGTTGCTTGGTTGGCCAAAAAGGGCGTATGCGTTTTTTCCTGAATATATTCAGGCAAAAACGCATACGCCCTTTTTGGCCAAGGGCATCATTCTCAACGTTTTGCCGCTTTTCATGTGCTTTAAAGGCGATTCGAATCTACCTCCTGAAATCTGTTTCCTGCAATTCTGCCTTGATTTCAAATCCTCTTCGTTGCCTTCCCTCAATATATTTGTGGACGAGAGTTATCATTTATAACTCTGCAGGTTTGTGAATTGCAGTGCCCTGAGCCTCCATTTTACAACTCGTGTTTTTGGGAGCTGGCCGCAAAATCGCAGGATGGCTTCAGGCCCTGTTCTGGTTCCGGGGGGCGGGATGAGCCTTTGGTTAATTCTTCTTCCTGATGGGAAAATAGAGTGACCTGTGCCTTTCCCAACACCAAGAGCCAGTCTCTCATTGGTTCCCCGTCTTCCCGTTCATCCTCAGGAGAAATGGCAACCTGTACGGAACAGGAGGTTAAAGGTGCTGATGCTCCAAGTAGGGAGATTGCTAGTAAAGCGGCTGGAATGGCGAACCCAGGCACAAGGAGATGAGAAATGAGGTGCGTTTTAGAAACCTTTCCCCATCACACGGTGTACCATCTTCTGGGTTTCTCATTCATGTTTTCGATGTAGGAAGATGCCCTTGAACCTGGATATATGGGACCCATGCGATGGGTACCACGCAGTATTACTTTAAAGGGTCTGCGTTTGCTCACCCAACCTCACCAAACCTCTCAGCCCCAAGAGTGTCCACCCTTATGTCTCATCCAGCCATGAGTCTAGATATGGTCAATCCAGGTTGCATCACAGCCCCTGAACGCATTGTGTAAGAATGTCTCTCTCTTTCACTGTCTTTCTTTCATGGGTTTTTCAATGTAATTTATTTTCATAATGCGGTTTAGCTGCTTTTCACTGCTGTGTTTATGCCGCTTTACACCCACTTGACACACTAACAGAGAGATATCAATACATAGGTTTTACGATTATGATTAGTCAGATATATTCTTGTGCGGTGAATAGGGCGTGTTGAGTCCAGTTCTCTGAGCAAGGAGTAGGTCTTGTCTATTACATATTGGGTTTATGGAACGGTATCTGAGCTAATTTGAAACCCTTGTTTTATGTATCACCCCACCTCACCTTTCCCGTTAAGCAGCCATAGTGTGTTTTCTGCATGTGTGACTCTGTTCTGTTTTGTAATTCAGTTCATGTGTAACGGTTTTTACATTCCCTCTATAAGTGATACCTTATGAGAAGTGTCCTTTTCTGTGTGACTTATTTCACTTAGAATCGTCGTACCTAAATCCACTCATCATGCTGCTACTAGCCTTAGGACATTGATTTCATGGCTGAGTGATATTCCATTGTACATAAGGAACACAACTTCTTTACCCATTTGTCTCTTTCCTGGGATATTTAAGGTGGAATGAAGTGGAGGTCCTTGTCAACAGAGCAGCCGTAAACTTTGGGGTGCCTGTGTCTTGCTGATTTTTCATTTTCCCAATTTATACCCCCATGAGTGGAAGTGCCCTATGCTCTCTAAGCTGTGTTTTTTACATGTTTCAGGACTCACCGTACAGTTCTCCAGAGTGGCTGTTGGCAATTTACATCCCGCCCATCAGTGTAGCAAGGCTCCCATTTCTCCATGGCCTGTCCTGCATTTCTGGTTTTGACACTTTTTTCAGCATGGCCCTTTTGACCGATGGGATGCGAGACTTCTTTGTCGCGCTGATTTGCCTTTCCAGGTTGCTTGGTTGGCCAAAAAGGGCGTATGCGTTTTTTCCTGAATATATTCAGGAAAAAACGCATACGCCCTTTTTGGCCAAGGGCATCATTGTCAACGTTTTGCCGCTTTTCATGTGCTTTAAAGGCGATTCGAATCTACCTCCTGAAATCTGTTTCCTGCAATTCTGCCTTGATTTCAAATCCTCTTCGTTGCCTTCCCTCAATATATTTGTGGACGAGAGTTATCATTTATAACTCTGCAGGTTTGTGAATTGCAGTGCCCTGAGCCTCCATTTTACACCTCGCGTTTTTGGGAGCTGGCCGCAAAATCGCAGGATGGCTTCAGGCCCTGTTCTGGTTCCGGGGGGCGGGATGAGCCTGTGGTTAATTCTTCTTCCTGATGGGAAAATAGAGTGACCTGTGCCTTTCCCAACACAAAGAGCCAGTCTCTCATTGGTTCCCCGTCTTCCCGTTCATCGTCAGGAAAAAAGGCAACCTGTACGGAACAGGAGGTTAAAGGTGCTGATGCTCCAAGTAGGGAGATTGCTAGTAAAGCGGCTGGAATGGCGAACCCGGGCACAAGGAGATGAGAAATGAGGTGCGTTTTAGAAACCTTTCCCCATCACACGGTGTACCATCTTCTGGGTTTCTCATGCATGTTTTCGATGTAGGAAGATGCCCTTGATCCTGGAGATTTGGGACCCATGCGATGGGTACCACGCAGTATTACTTTAAAGGGTCTGCGTTTGCTCACCCAACCTCACCAAACCTCTCAGCCCCAAGATTGTCCACCCTTAGGTCTCATCCAGCTGTGGGTCTAGATATGGTCAATCCAGGTTGCATCACAGCCCCTGAACGCATTGTGTAAGAATGTCTCTCTCTTTCACTGTCTTTCTTTCATGGGTTTTTCAAAGTAATTTATTTTCATAATGGGGTTTAGCTGCTTTTCACTGCTGTGTTTATGCCGCTTTACACCCACTTGACACACTAACAGAGAGATATCAATACATAGGTTTGAAGATTATTACTAGTCAGATATATTCTTGTGCGGTGAATAGGGCGTGTTGAGTCCAGTTCTCTGAGCAAGGAGTAGGTCTTGTCTATTACATATTGGGTTTATGGAACGGTATCTGAGCTAATTTGAAACCCTTGTTTTATGTATCACCCCACCTCCCCTTTCCCGTTAAGCAGCCATAGTGTGTTTTCTGCATGTGTGACTCTGCTCTGTTTTGTAATTCAGTTCAAGTGTAACGGTTTTTACATTCCCTCTATCAGTGATACCTTATGAGAAGTGTCCTTTTCTGTGTGACTTATTTCACGTAGAATCCTCGTACCTAAATCCACTCATCATGCTGCTACTAGCCTTAGGACATTGATTTCATGGCTGAGTGATATTCCATTGTACATAAGGACCACAACTTCTTTACCCATTTTTCTCTTTCCTGGGATATTTAAGGTGGAATGAAGTGGAGGTCCTTGTCAACAGAGCAGCCCTAAACTTTGGGGTGCTTGTGTCTTGCTGATTTTTCATTTTCCCAATTTATACCCCCATGAGTGGAAGTGCCCTATGGTCTCTAAGCTGTGTTTTTTAGATGTTTCAGGACTCACCGTACACTTCTCCAGAGTGGCTGTTGGCAATTTACATCCCGCCCATCAGTGTAGCAAGGCTCCCATTTCTCCATGGCCTGTCCTGCATTTCTGGTTTTGACACTTTTTTCAGCATGGCCCTTTTGACCGATGGGAAGCGAGACTTCTTTGTAGCGCTGATTTGCCTTTCCAGGTTGCTTGGTTGGCCAAAAAGGGCGTATGCGTTTTTTCCTGAATATATTCAGGAAAAAACGCATACGCCCTTTTTGGCCAAGGGCATCATTGTCAACGTTTTGCCGCTTTTCATGTGCTTTAAAGGCGATTCGAATCTACCTCCTGAAATCTGTTTCCTGCAATTCTGCCTTGATTTCAAATCCTCTTCGTTGCCTTCCCTCAATATATTTCTGGACGAGAGTTATCATTTATAACTCTGCAGGTTTGTGAATTGCAGTGCCCTGAGCCTCCATTTTACAACTCGTGATTTTGGGAGCTGGCCGCAAAAGCGCAGGATGGCTTCAGGCCCTGTTCAGGTTCCGGGGGGCGGGATGAGCCTGTTGTTAATTCTTCTTCCTGATGGGAAAATAGAGTGACCTGTGCCTGTCCCAACACCAAGAGCCAGTCTCTCATTGGTTCCCCGTCTTCCCGTTCATCCTCAGGAAAAATTGCAACCTGTACGGAACAGGAGGTTAAAGGTGCTGATGCTCCAAGTAGGGAGATTGCTAGTAAAGCGGCTGGGATGGCGAACCCGGGCACAAGGAGATGAAAAATGAGGTGCGTTTTAGAAACCTTTCCCCATCACACGGTGTACCATCTTCTGGGTTTCTCATGCATGTTTTCGATGTAGGAAGATGCCCTTGAACCTGGAGATTTGGGACCCATGCGATGGGTACCACGCAGTATTATTTTAAAGGGTCTGCGTTTTCTCACCCAACCTCACCAAACCTCTCAGCCCCAAGAGTGTCCACCCTTAGGTCTCATCCAGCTGTGGGTCTAGATATGGTCAATCCAGGTTGCATCACAGCCCCTGAACGCATTGTGTAAGAATTTCTCTCTCTTTCACTGTCTTTGTTTCATGGGTTTTTAAAAGTAATTTATTTTCATAATGCGGTTTACCTGCTTTTCACTGCTGTGTTTATGCCGCTTTACACCCACTTGACACACTAACAGAGAGATATCAATACATAGGTTTTAAGATTATTAGTAGTCAGATATATTCTTGTGCGGTGAATAGGGCGTGTTGAGTCCAGTTCTCTGAGCAAGGAGTAGGTCTTGTCTATTACATATTGGGTTTATGGAACGGTATCTGAGCTAATTTGAAACCCTTGTTTTATGTATCACCCCACCTCACCTTTCCCGTTAAACAGCCATAGTGTGTTTTCTGCATGTGTGACTCTGTTCTGTTTTGTAATTCAGTTCAAGTGTAACGGTTTTTACATTCCCTCTATCAGTGATACCTTATGAGAAGTGTCCTTTTCTGTGTGACATATTTCACTTAGAATCGTCGTCCCTAAATCTACTCATCATGCTGCTACTAGCCTTATGACATTGATTTCATGGCTGAGTGATATTCCATTGTACATAAGGACCACAACTTCTTTATCCATTTTTCTCTTTCCTGGGATATTTAAGGTGGAATGAAGTGGAGGTCCTTGTGAACAGAGCAGCCCTAAACTTTGGGGTGCTTGTGTCTTGCTGATTTTTCATTTTCCCAATTTATACCCCCATGAGTGGAAGTGCCCTATGCTCTCTAAGCTGTGTTTTTTAGATGTTTCAGGACTCACCGTACACTTCTCCAGAGTGGCTGTTGGCAATTTACATCCCGCCCATCAGTGTAGCAAGGCTCCCATTTCTCCATGGCCTGTCCTGCATTTCTGGTTTTGACACTTTTTTCAGCATGGCCCTTTTGACCGATGGGAAGCGAGACTTCTTTGTAGCGCTGATTTGCCTTTCCAGGTTGCTTGGTTGGCCAAAAAGGGCGTATGCGTTTTTTCCTGAATATATTCAGGAAAAAACGCATACGCCCTTTTTGGCCAAGGGCATCATTGTCAACGTTTTGCCGCTTTTCATGTGCTTTAAAGGCGATTCGAATCTACCTCCTGAAATCTGTTTCCTGCAATTCTGCCTTGATTTCAAATCCTCTTCTTTGCCTTCCCTCAATATATTTGTGGACGAGAGTTATCATTTATAACTCTGCAGGTTTGTGAATTGCAGTGCCCTGAAGCTCGATTTTACAACTCGCGTTTTTGGGAGGTGGCCGCAAAAGCGCAGGATGGCTTCAGGCCCAGTTCTGGTTCCGGGGGGCAGGCTGAGCCTGTGGTTAATTCTTCTTCCTGATGGGAAAATAGAGTGACCTGTGCCTGTCCCAACACCAAGAGCCAGTCTCTCATTGGTTCCCCGTCTTCCCTTTCATCGTCAGGAAAAATGGCAACCTGTACGGAACAGGAGGTTAAAGGTGCTGATGTTCCAAGTAGGGAGATTGCTAGTAAAGCGGCTGGAATGGCGAACACGGGCACAAGGAGATGAGAAATGAGGTGCGTTTTAGAAACCTTTCCCCATCACACGGTGTACCATCTTCTGGGTTTCTCATGCATGTTTTCGATGTAGGAAGATGCCCTTGAACCTGGAGATTTGGGACCCATGCGATGGGTACCACGCAGTATTACTTTAAATGGTCTGCGTTTGCTCACCCAACCTCACCAAACCTCTCAGCCCCAAGAGTGTCCACCCATAGGTCTCATCCTGCTGTGGGTCTAGATATGGTCAATCCAGGTTGCATCACAGCCCCTGAACGCATTGTGTAAGAATGTCTCTCTCTTTCACTGTCTGTCTTTCATGGGTTTTTCTAAGTAATTTATTTTCATAATGGGGTTTAGCTGATTTTCACTGCTGTGTTTATGCCGCTTTACACCCACTTGACACACTAACAGAGAGATATCAATACATAGGTTTTAAGATTATTACTAGTCAGATATATTCTTGTGCGGTGAATAGGGCGTGTTGAGTCCAGTTCTCTGAGCAAGGAGTAGGTCTTGTCTATTACATATTGGGTTTATGGAACGGTATCTGAGCTAATTTGAAACCCTTGTTTTATGTATCACCCCACCTCCCCTTTCCCGTTAAGCACCCATAGTGTGTTTTCTGCATGTGTGACTGTGTTCTGATTTGTAATTCAGTTCAAGTGTAACGGTTTTTACATTCCCTCTATAAGTGATACCTTATGAGAAGTGTCCTTTTCTGTGTGATTTATTTCACTTAGAATCGTCGTACCTAAATCCACTCATCATGCTGCTACTAGCCTTATGACATTGATTTCATGGCTGAGTGATATTCCATTGTACATAAGGACCACAACTTCTTTATCCATTTTTCTCTTTCCTGGGATATTGAAGGTGGAATGAAGTGGAGGTCCTTCTCAACAGAGCAGCCCTAAACTTTGGGGTGCTTGTGTCTTGCTGATTTTTCATTTTCCCAATTTATACCCACATGAGTGGAAGTGCCCTATGCTCTCTAAGCTGTGTTTTTTAGATGTTTCAGGACTCACCGTACACTTCTCCAGAGTGGCTGTTGGCAATTTACATCCCACCCATCAGTGTAGCAAGGTTCCCATTTCTCCATAGCCTGTCCTGCATTTCTGGTTTTGACACTTTTTTCAGCATGGCCCTTTTGACCGATGGGATGCGAGACTTCTTTGTAGCGCTGATTTGCCTTTCCAGGTTGCTTGGTTGGCCAAAAAGGGCGTATGCGTTTTTTCCTGGATATATTCAGGCAAAAACGCATACGCCCTTTTTGGCCAAGGGCATCATTGTCAACGTTTTGCCGCTTTTCATGTGCTTTAAAGGCGATTCGAATCTACCTCCTGAAATCTGTTTCCTGCAATTCTGCCTTGATTTCAAATCCTCTTCGTTGCCTTCCCTCAATATATTTGTGGACGAGAGTTATCATTTATAACTCTGCAGGTTTGTGAATTGCAGTGCCCTGAGCCTCCATTTTACAACTCGTGTTTTTGGGAGCTGGCCGCAAAAGCGCAGGATGGCTTCAGGCCCTGTTCTGGTTCCGGGGGGCGGGATGAGCGTGTGGTTAATTCTTCTTCCTGATGGGAAAATAGAGTGACCTGTGCCTTTCCCAACACCAAGAGCCAGTCTCTCATTGGTTCCCCGTCTTCCCGTTCATCGTCAGGAGAAATGGCAACCTGTACGGAACAGGAGGTTAAAGGTGCTGATGCTCCAAGTAGGGAGATTACTAGTAAAGCGGCTGGAATGGCGAACACGGGCACAAGGAGATGAGAAATGAGGTGCGTTTTAGAAACCTTTCCCCATCACATGGTGTACCATCTTCTGGGTTTCTCATGCATGTTTTCGATGTAGGAAGATGCCCTTGAACCTGGAGATTTGGGACCCATGCGATGGGTACCACGCAGTATTACTTTAAATGGTCTGCGTTTGCTCACCCAACCTCACCAAACCTCTCAGCCCCAAGAGTGTCCACCCTTATGTCTCATCCAGCTGTGGGTCTAGATATGGTCAATCCAGGTTGCATCACAGCCCCTGAACGCATTGTGTAAGAATGTCTCTCTCTTTCACTGTCTTTCTTTCATGGGTTATTCAAAGTAATTTATTTTCATAATGGGGTTTAGCTGCTTTTCACTGCTGTGTTTATGCCGCTTTACACCCACTTGACACACTAAAAGAGAGATATCAATACATAGGTTTTAAGATTATTACTAGTCAGATATATTCTTGTGCGGTGAATAGGGCGTGTTGAGTCCAGTTCTCTGAGCAAGGAGTAGGTCTTGTCTATTACATATTGGTTTATGGAACGGTATCTGAGATAATTTGAAACCCTTGTTTGATGTATCACCCCACCTCACCTTTCCCGTTAAGCAGCCATAGTGTGTTTTCTGCATGTGTGACTCTGTTCTGTTTTGTAATTCAGTTCATGTGTAACGGTTTTTACATTCCCTCTATAAGTGATACCTTATGAGAAGTGTCCTTTTCTGTGTGACTTATTTCACTTAGAATCGTCGTACCTAAATCCACTCATCATGCTGCTACTAGCCTTAGGACATTGATTTCATGGCTGAGGGATATTCCATTGTACATAAGGAACACAACTTCTTTACCTATTTTTCTCTTTCCTGGGATATTTAAGGTGGAATGAAGTGGAGGTCCTTGTCAACAGAGCAGCCCTAAACTTTGGGGTGCCTGTGTCTTGCTGATTTTTCATTTTCCCAATTTATACCCCCATGAGTGGAAGTGCCCTATGCTCTCTAAGCTGTGTTTTTTAGATGTTTCAGGACTCACCGTACACTTTTCCAGAGTGGCTGTTGGCAATTTACATCCCGCCCATCAGTGTAGCAAGGCTCCCATTTCTCCATGGCCTGTCCTGCATTTCTGGTTTTGACACTTTTTTCAGCATGGCCCTTTTGACCGATGGGATGCGAGACTTCTTTGTAGCGCTGATTTGCCTTTCCAGGTTGCTTGGTTGGCCAAAAAGGGCGTATGCGTTTTTTCCTGAATATATTCAGGAAAAAACGCATACGCCCTTTTTGGCCAAGGGCATCATTGTCAACGTTTTGCCGCTTTTCATGTGCTTTAAAGGCGATTCGAATCTACCTCCTGAAATCTGTTTCCTGCAATTCTGCCTTGATTTCAAATCCTCTTCGTTGCCTTCCCTCAATATATTTGTGGACGAGAGTTATCATTTATAACTCTGCAGGTTTGTGAATTGCAGTGCCCTGAGCCTCCATTTTACAACTCGTGTTTTTGGGAGCTGGCCGCAAAATCGCAGGATGGCTTCAGGCCCTGTTCTGGTTCCGGGGGGCGGGATGAGCCTTTGGTTAATTCTTCTTCCTGATGGGAAAATAGAGTGACCTGTGCCTTTCCCAACACAAAGAGCCAGTCTCTCATTGGTTCCCCGTCTTCCCGTTCATCGTCAGGAAAAAGGCAACCTGTACGGAACAGGAGGTTAAAGGTGCTGATGCTCCAAGTAGGGAGATTGCTAGTAAAGCGGCTGGAATGGCGAACCCGGGCACAAGGAGATGAGAAATGAGGTGCGTTTTAGAAACCTTTCCCCATCACACGGTGTACCATCTTCTGGGTTTCTCATGCATGTTTTCGATGTAGGAAGATGCCCTTGAACCTGGAGATTTGGGACCCATGCAATGGGTACCACGCAGTATTACTTTAAATGGTCTGCGTTTGCTCACCCAACCTCACCAAACCTCTCAGCCCCAAGAGTGTCTACACTTAGGTCTCATCCAGCTGTGTGTCTAGATATGGTCAATCCAGGTTGCATCACAGCCCCTGAACGCGTTGTGTAAGAATGTCTCTCTCTTTCACTGTCTTTCTTTCATGGGTTTTTCAAAGTAATTTATTTTCATAATGGGGTTTAGCGGCTTTTCACTGCTGTGTTTATGCCGCTTTACACCCACTTGACACACTAACAGAGAGATATCAATACATAGGTTTTAAGATTATTACTAGTCAGATATATTCTTGTGCGGTGAATAGGGCGTGTTGAGTCCAGTTCTCTGAGCAAGGAGTAGGTCTTGTCTATTACATATTGGTTTATGGAACGGTATCTGAGCTAATTTGAAACCCTTGTTTGATGTATCACCCCACCTCACCTTTCCCGTTAAGCAGCCATAGTGTGTTTTCTGCATGTGTGACTCTGTTCTGTTTTGTAATTCAGTTCATGTGTAACGGTTTTTACATTCCCTCTATAAGTGATACCTTATGAGAAGTGTCCTTTTCTGTGTGACTTATTTCACTTAGAATCGTCGTACCTAAATCCACTCATCATGCTGCTACTAGCCTTAGGACATTGATTTCATGGCTGAGTGATATTCCATTGTACATAAGGAACACAACTTCTTTACCTATTTTTCTCTTTCCTGGGATATTTAAGGTGGAATGAAGTGGAGGTCCTTGTCAACAGAGCAGCCCTAAACTTTGGGGTGCCTGTGTCTTGCTGATTTTTCATTTTCCCAATTTATACCCCCATGAGTGGAAGTGCCCTTTGCTCTCTAAGCTGTGTTTTTTAGATGTTTCAGGACTCACCGTACACTTTTCCAGAGTGGCTGTTGGCAATTTACATCCCGCCCATCAGTGTAGCAAGGCTCCCATTTCTCCATGGCCTGTCCTGCATTTCTGGTTTTGACACTTTTTTCAGCATGGCCCTTTTGACCGATGGGATGCGAGACTTCTTTGTAGCGCTGATTTGCCTTTCCAGGTTGCTTGGTTGGCCAAAAAGGGCGTATGCGTTTTTTCCTGAATATATTCAGGCAAAAACGCATACGCCCTTTTTGGCCAAGGGCATCATTCTCAACGTTTTGCCGCTTTTCATGTGCTTTAAAGGCGATTCGAATCTACCTCCTGAAATCTGTTTCCTGCAATTCTGCCTTGATTTCAAATCCTCTTCGTTGCCTTCCCTCAATATATTTGTGGACGAGAGTTATCATTTATAACTCTGCAGGTTTGTGAATTGCAGTGCCCTGAGCCTCCATTTTACAACTCGTGTTTTTGGGAGCTGGCCGCAAAATCGCAGGATGGCTTCAGGCCCTGTTCTGGTTCCGGGGGGCAGGCTGAGCCTGTGGTTAATTCTTCTTCCTGATGGGAAAATAGAGTGACCTGTGCCTTTCCCAACACAAAGAGCCAGTCTCTCATTGGTTCCCCGTCTTCCCGTTCATCGTCAGGAAAAAGGCAACCTGTACGGAACAGGAGGTTAAAGGTGCTGATGCTCCAAGTAGGGAGATTGCTAGTAAAGCGGCTGGAATGGCGAACCCGGGCACAAGGAGATGAGAAATGAGGTGCGTTTTAGAAACCTTTCCCCATCACACGGTGTACCATCTTCTGGGTTTCTCATGCATGTTTTCGATGTAGGAAGATGCCCTTGAACCTGGAGATTTGGGACCCATGCGATGGGTACCACGCAGTATTACTTTAAATGGTCTGCGTTTGCTCACCCAACCTCACCAAACCTCTCAGCCCCAAGAGTGTCTACACTTAGGTCTCATCCAGCTGTGTGTCTAGATATGGTCAATCCAGGTTGCATCACAGCCCCTGAACGCGTTGTGTAAGAATGTCTCTCTCTTTCACTGTCTTTCTTTCATGGGTTTTTCAAAGTAATTTATTTTCATAATGGGGTTTAGCGGCTTTTCACTGCTGTGTTTATGCCGCTTTACACCCACTTGACACACTAACAGAGAGATATCAATACATAGGTTTTAAGATTATTACTAGTCAGATATATTCTTGTGCGGTGAATAGGGCGTGTTGAGTCCAGTTCTCTGAGCAAGGAGTAGGTCTTGTCTATTACATATTGGGTTTATGGAACGGTATCTGAGCTAATTTGAAACCCTTGTTTTATGTATCACCCCACCTCCCCTTTCCCGTTAAGCAGCCATAGTGTGTTTTCTGCATGTGTGACTCTGTTCTGTTTTGTAATTCAGTTCAAGTGTAACGGTTTTTACATTCCCTCTATAAGTGATACCTTATGAGAAGTGTCCTTTTCTGTGTGACTTATTTCACTTAGAATCGTCATACCTAAATCCACTCATCATGCTGCTAGTAGCCTTAGGACATTGATTTCATGGCTGAGTGATATTCCATTGTACATAAGGACCACAACTTCTTAACCCATTTTTCTCTTTCCTGGGATATTTAAGGTGGAATGAAGTGGAGGTCCTTGTCAACAGAGCAGCCCTAAACTTTGGGGTGCTTGTGTCTTGCTGATTTTTCATTTTCCCAATTTATACCCCCATGAGTGGAAGTGCCCTATGCTCTCTAAGCTGTGTTTTTTAGATGTTTCAGGACTCACCGTACACTTCTCCAGAGTGGCTGTTGTCAATTTGCATCCCGCCCATCAGTGTAGCAAGGCTCCCATTTCTCCATGGCCTGTCCTGCATTTCTGGTTTTGACACTTTTTTCAGCATGGCCCTTTTGACCGATGGGATGCGAGACTTCTTTGTAGCGCTGATTTGCCTTTCCAGGTTGCTTGGTTGGCCAAAAAGGGCGTATGCGTTTTTTCCTGAATATATTCAGGAAAAAACGCATACGCCCTTTTTGGCCAAGGGCATCATTGTCAACGTTTTGCCGCTTTTCATGTGCTTTAAAGGCGATTCGAATCTACCTCCTGAAATCTGTTTCCTGCAATTCTGCCTTGATTTCAAATCCTCTTCGTTGCCTTCCCTCAATATATTTGTGGACGAGAGTTATCATTTATAACTCTGCAGGTTTGTGAATTGCAGTGCCCTGAGCCTCCATTTTACTACTCGTGTTTTTGGGAGCTGGCCGCAAAAGCGCAGGATGGTTTCAGGCCCTGTTCTGGTTCCGGGGGGGCGGGATGAGCCTGTGGTTAATTCTTCTTCCTGATGGGAAAATAGAGTGACCTGTGCCTTTCCCAACACCAAGAGCCAGTCTCTCATTGGTTCCCCGTCTTCCCGTTCATCGTCAGGAAAAATGGCAACCTGTACGGAACAGGAGGTTAAAGGTGCTGATGCTCCAAGTAGGGAGATTGCTAGTAAAGCGGCTGGAATGGCGAACCCGGGCACAAGGAGATGAGAAATGAGGTGCGTTTTGGAAACCGTTCCCCATCACACGGTGTACCATCTTCTGGGTTTCTCATGCACGTTTTGGATGTAGGAAGATGCCCTTGAACCTGGAGATTTGGGACCCATGCGATGGGTACCACGCAGTATTACTTTAAATGGTCTGCGTTTGCTCACCCAACCTCACCAAACCTCTCAGCCCCAAGAGTGTCTACCCTTAGGTCTCATCCAGCTGTGGGTCTAGATATGGTCAATCCAGGTTGCATCACAGCCCCTGAACGCATTGTGTAAGAATGTCTCTCTCTTTCACTGTCTTTCTTTCATGGGTTTTTCAAAGTAATTTATTTTCATAATGGGGTTTATCTGCTTTTCACTGCTGTGTTTATGCCGCTTTACACCCACTTGACACACTAACAGAGAGATATCAATACATAGGTTTTAAGATTATTACTAGTCAGATATATTCTTGTGCGGTGAATAGGGCGTGTTGAGTCCAGTTCTCTGAGCAAGGAGTAGGTCTTGTCTATTACATATTGGGTTTATGGAACGGTATCTGAGCTAATTTGAAACCCTTGTTTTATGTACCACCCCACCTCACCTTTCCCGTTAAGCAGCCATAGTGTGTTTTCTGCATGTGTGACTCTGTTCTGTTTTGTAATTCAGTTCATGTGTAACGGTTTTTACATTCCCTCTATAAGTGATACCTTATGAGAAGTGTCCTTTTCTGTGTGACTTATTTCACTTAGAATCGTCGTACTTAAATCCACTCATCATGCTGCTACTAGCCTTAGGACATTGATTTCATGGCTGAGTGATATTCCATTGTACAAAAGGACCACAACTTCTTTATCCATTTTTCTCTTTCCTGGGATATTTAAGGTGGAATGAAGTGGAGGTCCTTGTCAACAGAGCAGCCCTAAACTTTGGGGTGCTTGTGTCTTGCTGATTTTTCATTTTCCCAATTTATACCCCCATGAGTGGAAGTGCCCTATGCTCTCTAAGTTGTGTTTTTTAGATGTTTCAGGACTCACCGTACACTTCATCAGAGTGGCTGTTGGCAATTTACATCCCACCCATCAGTGTAGCAAGGCTCCCATTTCTCCATAGCCTGTCCTGCATTTCTGGTTTGGACCGTTTTTTCAGCATGGCCCTTTTGACCGATGGGATGCGAGACTTCTTTGTAGCGCTGATTTGCCTTTCCAGGTTGCTTGGTTGGCCAAAAAGGGCGTATGCGTTTTTTCCTGAATATATTCAGGAAAAAACGCATACGCCCTTTTTGGCCAAGGGCATCATTGTCAACGTTTTGCCGCTTTTCATGTGCTTTAAAGGCGATTCGAATCTACCTCCTGAAATCTGTTTCCTGCAATTCTGCCTTGATTTCAAATCCTCTTCGTTGCCTTCCCTCAATATATTTCTGGACGAGAGTTATCATTTATAACTCTGCAGGTTTGTGAATTGCAGTGCCCTGAGCCTCCATTTTACTACTCGTGTTTTTGGGAGCTGGACGCAAAAGCGCAGGATGGCTTCAGGCCCTGTTCTGGTTCCGGGGGGCGGGATGAGCCTGTGGTTAATTCTTCTTCCTGATGGGAAAATAGAGTGACCTGTGCCTTTCCCAACACAAAGAGCCAGTCTCTCATTGGTTCCCCGTCTTCCCGTTCATCGTCAGGAAAAAGGCAACCTGTACGGAACAGGAGGTTAAAGGTGCTGATGCTCCAAGTAGGGAGATTGCTAGTAAAGCGGCTGGAATGGCGAACCCGGGCACAAGGAGATGAGAAATGAGGTGCGTTTTAGAAACCTTTCCCCATCACACGGTGTACCATCTTCTGGGTTTCTCATGCATGTTTTCGATGTAGGAAGATGCCCTTGAACCTGGAGATTTGGGACCCATGCGATGGGTACCACGCAGTATTACTTTAAATGGTCTGCGTTTGCTCACCCAACCTCACCAAACCTCTCAGCCCCAAGAGTGTCTACACTTAGGTCTCATCCAGCTGTGGATCTAGATATGGTCAATCCAGGTTGCATCACAGCCCCTGAACGCGTTGTGTAAGAATGTCTCTCTCTTTCACTGTCTTTCTTTCATGGGTTTTTCAAAGTAATTTATTTTCAAAATGGGGTTTAGCGGCTTTTCACTGCTGTGTTTATGCCGCTTTACACCCACTTGACACACTAACAGAGAGATATCAATACATAGGTTTTAAGATTATTACTAGTCAGATATATTCTTGTGCGGTGAATAGGGCGTGTTGAGTCCAGTTCTCTGAGCAAGGAGTAGGTCTTGTCTATTACATATTGGGTTTATGGAACGGTATCTGAGCTAATTTGAAACCCTTGTTTGATGTATCACCCCACCTCCCCTTTCCCGTTAAGCAGCCATAGTGTGTTTTCTGCATGTGTGACTCTGTTCTGTTTTGTAATTCAGTTCAAGTGTAACGGTTTTTACATTCCCTCTATAAGTGATACCTTATGAGAAGTGTCCTTTTCTGTGTGACTTATTTCACTTAGAATCGTCATACCTAAATCCACTCATCATGCTGCTAGTAGCCTTAGGACATTGATTTCATGGCTGAGTGATATTCCATTGTACATAAGGACCACAACTTCTTTACCCATTTTTCTCTTTCCTGGGATATTTAAGGTGGAATGAAGTGGAGGTCCTTGTCAACAGAGCAGCCCTAAACTTTGGGGTGCTTGTGTCTTGCTGATTTTTCATTTTCCCAATTTATACCCCCATGAGTGGAAGTGCCCTATGCTCTCTAAGCTGTGTTTTTTAGATGTTTCAGGACTCACCGTACACTTCTCCAGAGTGGCTGTTGGCAATTTGCATCCCGCCCATCAGTGTAGCAAGGCTCCCATTTCTCCATGGCCTGTCCTGCATTTCTGGTTTTGACACTTTTTTCAGCATGGCCCTTTTGACCGATGGGATGCGAGACTTCTTTGTAGCGCTGATTTGCCTTTCCAGGTTGCTTGGTTGGCCAAAAAGGGCGTATGCGTTTTTTCCTGAATATATTCAGGAAAAAACGCATACGCCCTTTTTGGCCAAGGGCATCATTGTCAACGTTTTGCCGCTTTTCATGTGCTTTAAAGGCGATTCGAATCTACCTCCTGAAATCTCTTTCCTGCAATTCTGCCTTGATTTCAAATCCTCTTCGTTGCCTTCCCTCAATATATTTGTGGACGAGAGTTATCATTTATAACTCTGCAGGTTTGTGAATTGCAGTGCCCTGAGCCTCCATTTTACTACTCGTGTTTTTGGGAGCTGGACGCAAAAGCGCAGGATGGCTTCAGGCCCTGTTCTGGTTCCGGGGGGCGGGATGAGCCTGTGGTTAATTCTTCTTCCTGATGGGAAAACAGAGTGACCTGTGCCTTTCCCAACACCAAGAGCCAGTCTCTCATTGGTTCCCCGTCTTCCCGTTCATCGTCAGGAAAAAGGCAACCTGTATGGAACAGGAGGTTAAAGGTGCTGATGCTCCAAGTAGGGAGATTGCTAGTAAAGCGGCTGGAATGGCGAACCCGGGCACAAGGAGTTGAGAAATGAGGTGCGTTTTGGAAACCGTTCCCCATCACACGGTGTACCATCTTCTGGGTTTCTCATGCACGTTTTCGATGTAGGAAGATGCCCTTGAACCTGGAGATTTGGGACCCATGCGATGGGTACCACGCAGTATTACTTTAAAGGGTCTGCGTTTGCTCACCCAACCTCACCAAACCTCTCAGCCCCAAGAGTGTCTACCCTTAGGTCTCATCCAGCTGTGGGTCTAGATATGGTCAATCCAGGTTGCATCACAGCCCCTGAACGCATTGTGTAAGAATGTCTCTCTCTTTCACTGTCTTTCTTTCATGGGTTTTTCAAAGTAATTTATTTTCATAATGGGGTTTAGCTGCTTTTCACTGCTGTGTTTATGCCGCTTTACACCCACTTGACACACTAACAGAGAGATATCAATACATAGGTTTTAAGATTATTACTAGTCAGATATATTCTTGTGCGGTGAATAGGGCGTGTTGAGTCCAGTTCTCTGAGCAAGGAGTAGGTCTTGTCTATTACATATTGGGTTTATGGAACGGTATCTGAGCTAATTTGAAACCCTTGTTTTATGTATCACCCCACCTCACCTTTCCCGTTAAGCAGCCATAGTGTGTTTTCTGCATGTGTGACTCTGTTCTGTTTTGTAATTCAGTTCATGTGTAACGGTTTTTACATTCCCTCTATAAGTGATACCTTATGAGAAGTGTCCTTTTCTGTGTGACTTATTTCACTTAGAATCGTCGTACTTAAATCCACTCATCATGCTGCTACTAGCCTTAGGACATTGATTTCATGGCTGAGTGATATTCCATTGTACAAAAGGACCACAACTTCTTTATCCATTTTTCTCTTTCCTGGGATATTTAAGGTGGAATGAAGTGGAGGTCCTTGTCAACAGAGCAGCCCTAAACTTTGGGGTGCTTGTGTCTTGCTGATTTTTCATTTTCCCAATTTATACCCCCATGAGTGGAAGTGCCCTATGCTCTCTAAGTTGTGTTTTTTAGATGTTTCAGGACTCACTGTACACTTCATCAGAGTGGC